>NW_009216491.1:0-208 GCF_000690835.1 Fulmarus glacialis
CCACTCCCGGCACGCCGGGCAGCCTCCATCCTGAATTGGCATGACGAGATTTATCAGATGCTCAGATAACACGTTAAGAAGAGCCAGAAAAAAATAATCGACATAGCAGCTTATCTTCTACCCTGGCATTTTTCAATCAGGGCAGTACTTGGGGCACACCTAACCCTGCTGGATCAGCTCGCCTGCCTGCCGCTGGCGTGGGGCCGGC
>NW_009216491.1:228-5202 GCF_000690835.1 Fulmarus glacialis
GCACCCTGCTTGCCCCTCTCTCCATAAGCAGGCAGTTCACCAGCCTCCACCAGCCTTTGGGCCAGGAGCAGTGAGCCAAGCCTGCCTGCTGGGGCTGCTGATGCCTCAGAGGAGACCCCCAGCCTCCCATGCCTCCTCAGCCCCTCCCCAGGCTCTGCTGCAGGCCAATATGACATCTTCGGTCTGGTTATCATTTGAAGGGAGGTTGTAAACATGATGGAGCACTGACATTTCGGCCATGCACAGTTATTAAAGGAGCTTTAGTCCTGTTGCCAACTAGTCCTGAAATTAGAGGCACAGCAGGGAGAAGGCGGCGAGTGCACCGGAGCACGGGACAAGCCCAGATCAGGTGTGACTCATCGCTGGAGAGCAATTAACTCTTGCAGCTCTTCCCAAACAGGGATGACTCCAGCTCTGACTCCTGGAAATGAGGTTTCCTTTCTGTTGCAGAAATGGGAAATAGAGGCAGGGCTCCAGAGCCACTCTTGGCAGCATGGGGACTTGCTGGCCGCAGCCTGGCTGTGACCCGTCTGCTCCCCAGCGAGACCAAGGCAGGCTGGGGAGTTACTGTGGTTTTGGAGAGTGTTGGCAGGCACTGGCTGCAGCGACCATCTCCCAACACCGGAGTGACGTGAGCTGTTGAGATGATTTGAATCCTCCGGGGGAGATTCCAGCTACAACCTAGAAACCTAGAAACCCCACTGAGCTAAACTGTCAACTGGCATAAATCCACGTCGATCTGAAGAGGGAATCCACTGCTATAAGCTTGGGGGGAAGGTCTGGCTTGAGGATGGCTTGCCAATCCTCCAAGCGCAGAGCAACCCTTTTCCTCTGGCCAAGAGCAACGAACTGCACCATGTCCCGCTCCCCAGGGCAGGGGGAGAGCTGGTGCCAGATGGCAATAGCTCTTCAGGGGGTACCCCTGCTCCACCGCCCTTCTGGTATGGCTGGGGACAGGAAAAAAGGAGTGACAAAACCGCTAAGGCTTTCCCACCGTGGTCCCAATCTTGGCTTCAGGTGGCTGTTGCCCGGGCATCACTGGCCACAGACCCCCCTGCCCTGCTGGGACCCCCACACGCTGCAAACGCAGGAAGGGCCAACAGCAAGAGCATGGCTGTGATGCGCAGGGGAAGGGCAGTTTTAGGGTGCTGTGGCACATAGTTTTACAAGCATCGCCATGCTCTTCAGCATGCCAGAAGCACCTTGGACACAAATACAGCCCTGGCTGCTACAGGTACCTTTCTGAAAGAGCTCAGAGCAGTTTTGGGTGTAGGGCAAGAGCAGCTTGAGTTAACGAGCTTAAGAAAAGCAGAGAGCAGAGATGTCTCCTTGTGGCTTCCCACTCCCAACAGGAGTGACATCTGTTTCGTTTTATATGCTTATCTATTATTTTAATTGCACATTAACAAGAAATCTAATAATGCCCAGGGAACAGATACACAAGTTTGAACATGTTTTCCTACTTTCCGCTGACCTATTAATTATTTCAGAGCTCTTGTGCAGCCTTCTAGCTGTAGCTACATGCAGTTGGAGACATTATCCTCTGCCTGTTGCAGCTGGGGCAGAAGCAAACCTGCTGCGGATACAGCTTGGCCCTTCAAGAAGTACATTTTGGGTTTGGCTGCTCTTTCTGTAGGAATGGAGTGGTTAATGCCAGAAAGCCCTTTGGCTGCAGATCCTGTGTCTCCACTCAGGCATGCGGCTGATGCGGGGATGCTGCTGCCCTCAGGGATATGACATGTATCCCTGGCTGGAGGGACAGGCGTGGACCAGCTGCTGGGCCATGGGGCTCTCCGAGCAGCCACGTCATACGGCTGGTTAGAAACACACCTTGTCCCACAGAGGGATGTTAATCAGCAAGCAGAGAGCCTGGACGCAGCTGGTTGAGGGTAGGGACTTTAGCCCAGGACTTGGGCTAAAGTCTGGGGCTCCTTCGTCCTCTGAAAATAGGCTGCAGCAAACTCAAGCCGCTCTTCTTTGGGGTGGGAGAGGCCTGATGGCAGTTCCAGGTTAGCATCGTGCAAACCTGCCAGGCCAAGAAGACAAACAGCACCCATGGGTGTAGGAAGGGTCACGCAGTGTCACCCTCACAATGGGACGAGAGTCACCATGAGCACAGCACAGCTGACAGTTGACCACTGTCACCTCCCTTTTCCACTTGCCACAGGACTGTTTGCAGCCCCAAGAGCCTCTCGGGGAAGGCTGCATGGGATGACCAAGGGTTTCAGGGCTCATGCCAGCCCTTGCAGAGCCTCACAGCTCTTCCTCTTTCTCCTGGCCCCTGTGCTGACCCTCACTCTGGTGGCTGGTCAGTCACAAAGCCCGTACCTTTCCCTTTCAAGGCAGGCATGAGACCCAGGTACCAACCCTACCCAGGGAACCAGACACCCAGAGACCAGCCAAAAGCAGAACCCACAGCTGTTTTTTAAAAATCACCGCATTTTATTTTTCAACCCTCCCCTCTGTCGTTTGCAGTGCTGCTATTCAGAGCCTGAGTTAATGCCTCGACAGCTTTGTGACTCCTGTCCAAGGAGGTCCAGAGTCGACTGTCCCTGAAGGTCCTTGGTCCTACTGTGGGGACAGTGAGATGCAGGACAAGGGTGACGGCTGGTTCTTGTGCTCAGAGGACTGGGTAGATTGCAAAAATTAGAGCTTAAAAACAATTAGCTATTTCTCTCCTGGATTGTGGCAATTGCAAAGCGAATAAAACCTGAACCTGAGAGCAAGGAAGGCATGGTCCAAGCACTGGTCCCTGGACTTCGGGGTGCTCCCTGTGCAGAGGGGACAGGTCCCTTCCCCCCTGCCAAGGTGTGATCCAGCTTTTGGTAAGAGGCCACTGTGGTGGTTCAAGGCAGCAACGTGGTTTGGTTCCCAGTACAATGGCAGGGCACCTGAGGTAGGACTGTGCTCTGAGCTCCAAGGGAGAGAGCCTGATGCCTCGCGGGGCCGAGCCCAGTGACCGCGTGAGGCCCAGACAGGCTGGGCAGATGCTCCTGCGCAGGGCAGGAGGAAGGCATGGGAAGCGCAGCCATCGCCCAGGGCAAGAGGGACATGGGGAGGCAGGGACACGGCCAGCAGCAGATGGGGGGAGGCTCAGCACAAGCCAAAGTGCTGCAAGCTGGGCACGCAGAGCCAGATCCTGCCTCTCCGGGGGAAGGAGGTGGTGCTGGGCTGGGTGGCAGATCTGGCTGGAAGGTGCCTCTGAGGCCTGCTCAGGGGACGTGGAGCTGGTGGTGGCAGGGGGCCGGAGGGGTGCGAGGGCTCCTGAGGTAGTCTCCGTTCACAGTCCCTTGTTAAAATAGACGTACGGCACTTTGTCTCCATGCTTGGCCACGATGCTGTCACGCAGCTCTAGCTCGAGGTTAGCCAGCGCAAGGGAGCTGTGGGGAGAGGGGATAGACACTGAGACCTGCAATCCTCCTCCCTGACCATGGGTCAGGCCACCCTCCCTCCCCATTGCCATTCAAGGTCCCGTGCAGTCCTTGGGATCTTGCAGGCTCACGTGGAGACCCACCACCCATCCCTGGCATCCACTGCTCCCAGTACTAGGGGGCAGAGAGCTGCCCATGGGGCTGGGGGTCCCATTGCTCCCAGTGCAGAGCTCGCAGAGCAGGGGAGGCACAGGCTCCCCTGCTGCCCAGGGCGCCAGCGTGCACAGGCAGGCGCTGCCTTGGGTTGAAGGGTGGGTGCCCATCAGGCATCTCTGCCTGGGATGGGCAGAGAAGAGCTAGGGGAGGAGGAAGGCTCCCAAGGTCCCGCGCAGGAGGGGGAAGCAGTGGGTCAGGTACCATCTCTGCGGGAACAGGGCGCAGGCTGCCGGCACCATGAACAGGAGGCTGCGGGACAGAGAAGAGCCGAGCTTTAGTGTTGGGGATCGCAGCCCGTTTGCTTCCCGGCCACAGAGATCTCAGCCCAAGAGGTGTTGCTCATGCCCCACAACTCCCAATAACTGGGGAAAGTCCAGGCTGAAAGGCAGCAATTCCCTGCTGGGAAAGAGGTCTTTTTTCAAGCATCCCTCGGAGCCACGCTCCAGGCACCCACAGGCGTTTGAGCAGCGAGATACTTACAAGCCCCCGCAGAGCAGCACCTGCAGAGGCCCGTGGAGAACCCGGATCCGCTGCAAGGGAAGAGCTGGGAGTGAGTACCCGGCCTTGCCGCAAGCCCCGCTCACAGGGTGGGGAGACTTCTCCCTTCAGTGGGGCTGAATGCCCAACACCCCTGTGGTGCCACTGACCCCTGCCACCCTCCCACAGCCTCCCCATGTCACCCGAGAGACCTTTGGTGTACCAGTGACTCGAATAGGGGGTAAAGCAAGCTGGGCTCTGCAACCCCCCCATTTCATCCACAGCATCTCGGCAGCTGGGGAGCAGGGCTGGGGCACCACAGGACCCACTGGAAACTGAGAAACATGGGCTTACCTGCATGAAGGGGAATTTCTCCAGCCGCTCCATGATGATGGGCAAAATAACTAGGTGCAGAAAAAAGAGGTCAGGGCCCCCCCACAAGCCAGCCCGCAAGGCTGCCCCAGCAGGACCCTCCTCCTGGAGGCCATGGCAGCGGCTGGTTGTGCTGGGGGCTGCTGGGTGTTTGCTCACGGCAAGAATCTGGCACAGGACCCCCATCCATCCATCATCCGGGCAGCACGCTCTGTACTTCTCGTGCTCCCGTCCCTCCTGCCGGGCTTGCGGCACGGCAAGGGTCTCACGAAGGCAAGGGGAAGTGGGACTGTGGGGCGAGGAGTCAGGGCCAGAGAGTGCGAGAAGTGTCCTTGTGGGGCCCGACCACCATGGGAGCAATCCACGTCCCCCACAGGCTGTGGGTTGGGATGGGGAGGGCTGGGAACTTGGGGGGCTCTGATGGGAATGGCAGGATGGGGGGGACCAGCTCCATCAGTGAGATGAGACCAAATGCCACCTGGGATGCAGAGCCACCCTCCCTCTTCTTCCCAGGGGGAAACTGAGGCAGGGGAGGGTG
>NW_009216492.1:0-2671 GCF_000690835.1 Fulmarus glacialis
CAGCCCCGGCCCTTCCCCGCAGGTTTTGGGGAGCTGGCTCACACAGACTCTCTGGACGCAGCATCCTCTCCCGGCCAGAAGCCCACCTCGGGGTTACCCGTTTGTCAGGGAACCTCTTCCTCTGTTTTTTTAGCTCCAGTGCTGCCAGAGACGTTTCTGTCCCACTGGGTCAAAAACACACATCTGCCTTATTTCAAACCAAAAGGTACTTATCCCTCTTCCTCCTCCCCCAAATCTTAAGGAAAACTGTATTTAAAGTTTCTAACCCCCTTCCACACGCTTTTTGAAAAACGAAACATCAGTCATGGCAAAAGCTGCCGTCGATCCCGTACCAGGACAAAACCACGGGCAGAGTCTCACAAGAGCAGGACATCTTCCCGTGCCAGCAAGCTCCCAGTCGAAGCTTTGCTCCAGAAAACACAGCAAACCAAAGCTCAGAGCCCCCTCTCCCTCCAAACCTCTCCCACCGCAAGGCTGTAGCCCTCGGCGAAACCCAGACGTAGGCACCGAAAGCAGCAGGCTCCCAGCCTGCCCGTGAGGCTGAGCGTGTCTGCTGGCCCCGGCACGGGGAAGTGTGCACTGAGGCATCAAAATGCAACGCTCCCAAAGGAAAAAATAAATAAAGAATCAACTCAGCAGCAAACACTACTGAGAATAATAAGTAGCACAGGGATTTCACAGGGATTTTTGGTCTAAGATGCCTGTGGAGCCCCTTTGCCAGCAGGGAACGGGGTGCACATCCCGCCCTGGAAGAGCACAAGCCGTGGCAGAAGCTTTGCAGGAGCTCGGCCACGCTGAGGAGCGATGCCGCGGAGATGTGCCGGCGCACTGCGGGGAGCAAAGCAGCGCTGGGCTGGGCGTCCCGACAGCCAGGCTGAGGGCAGCACTGCTCACGCCGCAGGAAAGGCTTTGCACGGAAGTGCCGAACACGGCGACCCGTCCCAGGCTCTCCTGGCAGCAGGACAGAAGATGAGACCCTCCCAGCGGGAATTACCCACATCCCCAGGGCAGTGCAAACCTCCCATGGTGCGAAGGCAGGAGCGCAAGCCGGAGGAGCCACAGGGCTCACGCCGGGGCGGTGAATGGAGCAGTAAAAGCCGTAACCATCTGCCCAGGAGCGACGGGGCACCTGGGGCATCAGCAGCGCAGCCACAGCTTTCGCCTCTGCTGCATCCCGAGGGTGAAATGTCGGGATATGCAGGTCGCAGCCCATGGCACCAGCACTGCCCCGTGGACCAGACGATGCCAGCCATCCAGGCAGCGAGGGGCGAGGAGAAAGGCAAATAAAACCCCGTTACCCTCCAAGCACCTGCAGAAGCAGGAGGCAGCACCCAGGCAGCGCACTTGCCTCCTCCTTCCCAGGCAAACCCAGGCCTGCCCCGCGCAGCCTCTGCTCACATCCCTGCCTCCGACCCACGGAAACGAGACCCCCATCCCTGCAGAGCCTGGGGAGTTACCGCAAGGCATGCCATCCCCCGCCAGCGCCAGGGTCCCCACCCAAGGAGCCGGTATCTACCCTGCTCCTTGGGTGGCTGAGGAGGAGGAGGGTCTCCACGTAAGCCAGCATTTGCATGGAAAATGAGCAAGCACCCAACTTCTTGCAAGGGACTTGGGTCTGCAGTGGAAGCGTGCGAGTCCCGGGTACCTCCAAGCTGGTTTGGATACCCCACAGTCAGCGAGCGCCTGCTCCCAGTTTCTCGCTCAGCTGAGAATCGGTTTTGCTTCCATAAGAGAAGGGCTGGTGGGATTTTGGGGGAGGGAAGCGGGGGGAAGGTTGTGGAACTGCAAAGATTTAGTGCACCTTAAAACGAAAGGACATCTAACCTGCCCTTAGACCTCACTCCAAGACGGAAAAGAGCTATGGCATCTCCTACACTCACAACTACTCCAAACACACCCAGATGCATGCAAAACATCCCGCTTCCCCTCAGCTGCGGAAAACCCCTCCCGGGCAGCGACCATGGCCAGCACCGGGCTCCCGCTCCGCTCCCGGGCCCTCCCGCCCAGTCCCAGCGGGCAGGGTGAGGGGTCGATTATCAATCCGAAATGCATAGGTATAGACACCGCGGGGACACCCGCGCCCCAGCGGGAAGGGTCACCGCTGGAGCCCTCCACGTCCGGCAGGCACGGTCTCCGCTTCTACCTCCAGTTGGGTGGAAAGCAGCATTTGCCACAGGCACGGTTCGATCGCATTCATGCTCCTTGCATTGCCCTGCAAGGAAAGACGAGTCTTTTTTTGACGTCAGTCCCCCTCCTTTCCCAGCCACAAGCCCCTAGAAGTACTCGATTCAGCTTCCTGGGAAATCCTCCAGCTCAGCGATCCCTTTTCCGTGCCCCCGCGCCGGCCAGCCTCTCTTTCTGACTAAGGAGGAGCCGTGTTTTCAACCACAGCTACAAAGGCAGGAGAACCAAAGAGGTTTGCTTTGGCTCAGAAACCCCGTTCGTTTGCAGCAGGCTGGCAGCACCCAGGTCCTCACACACGCGCCCCGGCACTGCTCTACTTGGGAGGTATCACAACTATAGGCTGGCCTCGCTTGGGTCTCCACATGAGGACTTGGGCATCGTTGGCATTGGGTTTCACTAGTGCGTTTGGTGGGATGGGCTCCATCCTGCTGAGGATCCGGGGCTGTTCATGCTGAGTCCTTCACACCAGCCGTGGCCGCTGCCCCAG
>NW_009216492.1:2737-3115 GCF_000690835.1 Fulmarus glacialis
TTCCGTGTGGGTGGTGTTCATGGCCCCCAGCCACGTGGTAAAGCTCTGGTCCCTTTTAATCCTGGTCAGCAGCGGCACGTTACTGTTGCTCACAGGGACAGCCCACGTCACGCTGGGGTAGAAATTGTCATTCATGCTCACCGAGAACCTGGAGATCTTGTTAGTGGGCCCGACCAGGGTCACAGTTTCTGTGGTGTTTCCATACCAGGGGTAGCTCACACCATCCGAATCGCTGATGGCTTTAACTCTTCCTTCTCGCAGGTCGGGCAGCTCCCAGCTTGACCTAGCAAACGGGAAGAGAAAGGCTAGGTTAGCAGGGAAACAGCAGCGACAGCGCCCGGCGAGGGACGGGGAGGGAGGGACAGGGAGGCAAGCAGC
>NW_009216492.1:3238-3543 GCF_000690835.1 Fulmarus glacialis
GGGGGAGGTAAGCGTGTTGGGTGCCCCGCCCCCTGCCTGCAGCAAGCTCTCAAGGACCTCCTTCAAGAACAAATTCGGCTTCGGTTCCTTTGCCGAGCCAGTCACGGCTAACTGAAGCCTTTGTTCTGCCAGCAAAACACTATTTTAATTAACCTGCAATCAAACCAACTGGGCCAAAACTCATTGCTGAGTCTCTCTGGAGCCACTCTCTCCTTAACCAGCTCCTGCGCCGGAGGAGAACAGCCTTCCCCATCCGCCAGCTGCAGCACCGTGACCACGGCACCGGCCAAGCCCGACAGCAGCCC
>NW_009216492.1:3630-3927 GCF_000690835.1 Fulmarus glacialis
AAAAAAAAAAATACACCCCCCACCTGCCCCCTGCCGCTAGTGTGATGAAATCCCTGCAATATGGCTGGGGGGGAAATTCCAGCCCAAATCTTGGCTGCCGACCATGTTAGCAACACCACGTGGCTACGGCAAGGGAGATGATTTCCACATGGCAATGACAAGCGGGGAGCTTTGGTGAAACCTCCCACTGAGTCCAAGCTCTGGCTTCAAACGCATCTGGGCTCTGGAGCTGCCTGCGAGTGGCAGAGGACACGCGGCCGCCATCCCCCCGACAAGAGACGATCTCCACTCGCTCCA
>NW_009216493.1:0-1831 GCF_000690835.1 Fulmarus glacialis
GAGGAACTGGGTGCGCGCGTAGCGGGTCAGCATGTTGATGATGACCACCTGCCCCCACTCCTCCACGTCGATGAGCAGGTTGCAGAGCTTGCGGTAGTTCTTGTGGATGAGGTCGATGCGCTCCGGGCAGACCTCCTCGAACGCCATCACCACGCTGCCGGCCACCAGCTGGGGAGGGAAAGCCTGGGGTCACTCACCACCCTGAACGTGCTGGTTTGGTGGGGATGGTGGCATCCCCGTGAGGTCCCGACTCACCGGGGTGGTGGCATCTTCATTATGATGCTGGCTTGATGGGGATGGTGGCATCCCCGTGATGATGCCATTTTGGTGGGGATGGTGGCATCCCCATGAGGATGCCGGCTTAGTAGGGATGGCTGTGTCCCTGCAAGGATGCTGGATCAGTGGGCACGGTGGCATCCACACAAGGAATCTGGGTTGGCAGGGACGGCTGTATCCCTATGAGGATGCCAGCTCGGTGGGGACAGTGGCATCCCGTGAGGATGCTGGATCAGTGGGGACGGTGGTGTCCCCATGAGGATGCTGGCTTTGTGGGGACAGTGACATCCCCACAAAGATGTTGGCTCTGGGGATGGCTACATCCCTGTGCGGATGTTGGATCGGTGGGGACGATGGCATCCCCATGAGGATGCTGGCTCGGTGGGGACAGCAGCATCACTGCAAGGATGCCTGCTCCGTATGGATGGCTGCATTCCCACAAGGACACCGATTTGGTGGGGACATCTGCATCCCCATGAGGACACCGGGTTAGCGGCGATGGTGACGTCCCCAGATTTAGGGACAGGGGAGACACGGCGCCCTGCTCACCGTGGTCTTGTCCGCCAGCAGATTCTCGATCACTTAAATGAGCTGGTCCTTTTGGTCCGAGCAGAGGCTGCGGCAGGGCAGGTGTGGCTGGACCAACCTCCCCCCATCCCTGCCTGTCCCTGCCTGCACCAAGAAGCTGAGACCCCAGCACCGGACCCTTATTGGTACCCCCAAAATTTAGCAGCTGACTCCCCATTACCTGTACAGCTTGGGGATGGCATGAGCGGCCGTCTTGCGCACGTACGGGGACATGTCCGAGGCGGCCTCCTTGATGGCCAACATCATGATGGGCACGATGATGGGCACGCGGATGCTGGAGAGGACCCGCAGGGCGCTGGCACGGATCAGCTGGTTGGGGTCCTGTGGGGACATGCGGGGGGCTGCAGCGCAGCCGTGGAGGGCTTGCTGCCCCCCCAGACTCCCCCCAGGTCCCCAAACCATCCCACCTTGAGTCCTCGCTGGAAGGTGGAGATGGAGAGCAGGGCCAGATCCTGCTGCTCCTCTGCATAGCGCACCAGGTAGACGTACACCAGCTTCTTCACCTGCGGGGTGAAGGTGGTGGGGCCACGTCAGAGCCCCCCAAAACCCAGCCCATCCCCAAAACCCTCTTGCAGGGGAAGTGCCAGACCCTGGGGACACCCATGGATGCCACCAGGACCACCCAAGACCTTCCTCACCTCGATGTTCTTGCAGGCGACGTTTTTCACCACGGCTGGGAAGAGGTCAGAGGCGTTTTTACCCCGGGCGATCATCTAGTGGGTAAAGGAGCGGTGTCACACCGGGCGGCCGGCATGGCACGGCACAGCACGGCTCGGCTCAGCACGGCATGGCTCCCCCCCCAAAAAATAAGCCCCCACCGCCACGATTCTTTTCATGGCCTCCAGCTTGAGCGAATCCTTGTTGCTATCAAGCATCTCCTTGAGGTCATCGTGCCTGCACCGCGCCGGGGGAGAAGGAAATCCCATTTTCCATTTTTAGCCATTTTTAACCATTTTTAGTCTTTTTT
>NW_009216493.1:1933-2460 GCF_000690835.1 Fulmarus glacialis
CCATCAGGCTGGCAACCCGACCCTTTGCATGCAATATTTATAGAGACAGGAGTTGGGTTACAGCTGGGTGAAAGAGGAGCCGGAGGGACCGGCGTGGTGCTGGCACCCAGCTCTATCCCCATCCTGGGTGCTGAGGACCCCATCCCAGCCCTGCTGTGGTTGTCACCCTAGGATGTCCCCAAATCGCTTCCCAGGGAGCATCACCGGCTCTATCCCGGCCACCAGCCCAGCTTGGCTGGATGTCCCTCGTCCTCTCCTGGGCACGGTAGAATGGAGGCACCAGTACGCCCTGACACAGAGCCCTTCCCTGGTCCCCTCCCTGGGCTGAGAAAATGCCACCACCATCCCCTTTTATAAGGCTGATTGTCACCACTGTCCCCTCTTCTAAGGGACATCCATCCCCACCGAACCCGGGGGGGGACTTGCAAGGCTGCATCCACCCACAGCAGCTGGGGGTGGCACCCATGGGATGATGTTCGGCCAGAGCCACCATCGCTGGAGGGTCCCGGGGGGCTCCTTGTGGGGGG
>NW_009216494.1:0-297 GCF_000690835.1 Fulmarus glacialis
TCGCCACGACCCCACCAGGGCTGCAGCGGGGCTGAGCTGCTCACCAAGAGCCTCGACCAGCGACCCCGGCACGGTCCTCGCCCTCCACCCACCGCTGCCCTCGATGGGAGGTGGCCCTCCGCCCCAGGGGTCCCCTTCAAAGAGCAGCCAAGCCGGCCGCTGGACACAGAAATGGAGCAAGAGCCCATCAGAGGGCTCAGGCGGTCACAAACGCCTGGGGCTCGGGCATGAAAAGGGCAGGCACAGCGGGATGCGCTGCCGCAAAGCTCTGCCTTCCTTCTCGGCTCCGCGCCCCAC
>NW_009216494.1:612-897 GCF_000690835.1 Fulmarus glacialis
GGGGGCAAAGGCCATACGAACCATCCCCAGAAATGGCTGCTATCCCAAGGGCTGCTCGACCCTCTGCAAAGGACAAGGAGCTGCCGCAAAGGGGAAAGGAAAAAGCTGCTCCATGTCCCCTGCTCATAGGACGGGAAGCAGCAGGCACGAATCTCTGTGAGAAAATTCAGCTTTAGCTGAACGAACTGTGCCGAGCCCAGGACCTTCGTCCCGGCCCTTCTTCCCAAGGCACGAGCAGTGGTGAGGCTGTCAGCCCCGTGGACTCCTTCCCCCCACATCGGCATC
>NW_009216494.1:930-1145 GCF_000690835.1 Fulmarus glacialis
CGTCGCCCTGGGCAGGGATGCCTCCCCCTCCCCCCAGCCCCGATCCCCCGCCAGCCTCCCGGGGGGCCGCACACAGCAAACTCTCCATTTGCTGGTGGCCTTCTTAATTACCGACCATCTGCTAACAGCCTTTGATGAATTCATTCTTAATTCCTCGTGCTAAGGGTGGAGGGCTGCTCTCCGGTGGTTCCTGCCGCCCTCGGCTCCGGGCAGTG
>NW_009216495.1:0-2182 GCF_000690835.1 Fulmarus glacialis
GGGCAAAGACTCTTGATCCCTTCATACAGAGGTTTAAATCCCCTTTTAGCACCAAACAATTTCTCTTCCACGGAGAAGAGCAGTTCTCCCGGCCGCGGCCACCTCATCACGCGTACAGCGTCCGGGCAGCTCGCAGGCTCTCCCGCTCCGGCAGCCGCGGGAGCGAAATCCTGCCGGATCAAGGTGAACATGAGTCACCAGAGGCACTGTGAGCGCCTGGAAAACACTGTGCTGTTTGTGGGCACACACCCTCCGGAGCCTAATTGCCAGTGAGTCAGATATCGCTGTGCTTTGCATCTCGTAAAAAAAAAAAAAAAATCCCCTTTGCCAGAACAATTAAACTTTTCAGAGCGTTGTCTCCAAAGGAGAGATGGAGGTCTCTGCCAGGCAGGTCGGCGGCGACAGGAGACCTCCCGCATCCCTCGCTGCTTTTCACAAACCTCTGCAATTTATTGCATCTCCCACGGTATCTCGGCTTCTTGCAACCCCCCCCGCGCAGGGTCCGCGTGCCAGCAGCCTCACGCCACGCGGGTCCGGACCTCCGGAAGGATGAAAGGGAAGAACATGGCATCGTATCCCTTCCCACCGGACGCCTGAGCAGAACATCCCCGAGGAACTGCTCATAAGAAATGCTTCCATCCTCATCCATCAAAATTAGCAAAATTGATTTTGCCAGAGAATATGTCACTTTGATGGGAACCCAGAATAAGTCCTGAATATTTCACGTTGGAGGACGCTAAAGGAGTAGAGAGCCTCTTATGAAGAGGAAAGAAGAAAAAAGATGAGTAACTCATCCTTCCCAGAGAAAACTTAATAAGAAAACCCATGAAAGGCAACTACTTGTAGAAAATAGGTTTATTCTTCTCGAGAGGTCTTTCTAAAATAGCGCTTGCCAGCATCTGAAATGGCAACGCTTTCTGTGAGTAACGCCCAGCCGCTGCGGGCTCAGCCGAGCTTCGGCTTCTGCCGGGGAAGCGTGGCCACGTGGCCTCGGCTCCCGGCATTAATCACCCACGTTTCGGTGGGTACTTAAGTGGATGTCCTAATCCATGTCAATTAACTGACGCTTCATTACTCGAGTCCTGCAGACAGAGGCGGAGATGCTATCGCAAGCACCGGGAGCAGGGCTGGGGTCACGCACGGGACTCCGGCAATTAGAGGAACGCGTCCCGGAGGAAGCCGCGTGTGCGGCGGGCTCGGCTCGCCGGCAGGCAAATCCCGGGGGGGGGAACCCAGGCTCCCCCCCGGCCTTGCCACGTCTTTAACCTGAATGACACACAGTCAAGTGGCAACATCAATTAGCACCGTTTGCTCTTAACGGAGCCTCAAATGCTGTCTGCCGAGCAACGAGCCCTCAGCCTCCCACACCGAGCCACAAAAGCTTTACGCAGTTACTAAGCCAGCATTACGCAGCCACATTTCCTATTTATAGGGCCGTAAACCACGGCCGGAGCGGGTATCACAAGGAGATTCTCCTGAACATCCCGGGATGCTGCAGAAAGGGAGGCACGGCCAAAGCCCCTTACGGATGGGAGCAACCGATCCCTGCGAGGTCGTAAACGCCACAAAACCGCTTTCCTGCAGGGAACAGTGCAGTCCCTCGCACGGCGCGTGCTGCTCTGCCGGTGTCCCGGGGCACACGGTCACCCCCCTCGCCACGCGTCCCTGCGCCAGCACGTCCCCACCCCCTCGCTTCCCTCGCGTTAGGGCACGCGCACTCCAGCAAGCTCCGGATTTTACACCTGAAGGGTGCAGACTTGTATTTCTCTTGCAGAAAGCACGTCATCGCTCCCAGGCTACGCGTTGTTCTTGAAGCAGCTTTTACTCAGCCTGCATTTGGAAGCCAGTGGAGTTTGCAGCGCTCGCACCCCAGCCAGGCAGAGGAAAGCTTCGCCGCTCCCACCTCGCCGCTTTGCAACAGCCAAGCCCTGTCCCACGGACAGCTTCGCCCGGGGCTAAGAGCAGATTCGCAGCCGAGGCTCTGCCTCTTCTCGCTGCCAGCCATCTTCTTCATTAGGAATCGGCGAGCTGCTTTCGTTACCCGCGCCAGCCAGGGCTTCCCACGAAACGCAGTGCCAGGGAACGGCTTCTGCTCCCCACAGCACCGTGCAGCGTTGGCAAGCTGGACGCTGCCGGAGTGCACCGGCAGCATCGCTTGTCGGGACGCACCAGCAGCCACCGG
>NW_009216495.1:2433-2824 GCF_000690835.1 Fulmarus glacialis
CCGGGGGCCGGGCAAAGCCGCTGCCGCTGAATTTTGGTGGGGCACTGGCCCAAAGGCAGTCAGTGGTCTCAGACAGAAAACCAGAGCCAGGCTCAAAGGCTTCGCTGGGGATGTACGACCCGCTGCTCTGCCGGGAAGGACCTCGGGCGAGCCCCCGGCGGGTGCTTCGGCCTCCTGCCCCGGGGTGCTCAGCGCTCGCTGACCCTGTCCCTGCTTATTTCCATGCAACTGCTCATCCATCTCCAGCCAAGCCAGATTTCTTTTCCTTTTATTGCTGTTGCTTGGTACCAGAAAGGCTGAATCATGCGGCACTGACGAGAGGACACATCCTCCTGCACTTGGAGTTACCACCGCAGGTCTCCATCTTGCTCCCTGAGCATCGCACCCAGCG
>NW_009216496.1:0-12573 GCF_000690835.1 Fulmarus glacialis
TGCTTTCCCTGCTTCACCCTGTGTTTGTGCCGGGGCTAAAGAGAAACCTGCCCTTCTCGGTGTTGGGGACGGGGGTGAATTGGTTCCTGGGCTGTCGCTGGGTTGCACGTGGGAAAACAGGACCCTTCAGTGGGAACCGCCAGGACTCGGGGAGTCTGTGGGCTTGGCCTGTCCCTGGCCAAGCGTGTGTCTCATTTTGCTGCTGATGCTGCCTGAAATTAGGTGTGTTCAGATCCCCTCCATCCCCCTGCCCCTGGTGTGTACAGGGTACGGCACTGGGAGGCTGCTCGGGGTGTGCTGGGAAGCACCAAACCGAGTCTCCTGCTGCGGAGGAGATGCCATTCCCAGTTCTGTCACTGGCTCTGGATAAGTCACAGCTTCATGTTTCCCCTCCTCTGGAGAGGGCCGGCACTTTCCCCTGGGGAAGGAGAGGGAGGACAGACGGGGTCCATCAGTGCCGGCAAGGGTGGAAAATCCTCTGGAAGAAGACGAAAAGCTCAAAAGCACGGGGAGACGCTGTGCTCACCTGTTTCAAGGGACAGATCTTACGGCCCATGCCTTTTGGGCATGTCCAGCCTAAGTCTGCCCAGGCACAGAAGTACTTTGAGTCTGGTTGTTGGAAATAACTTCATTAGGAGTTCCCCCGCTTTTTTTTTTTGCTTCCTGGTTTGCAGGAATGGATGCACACGTATAAAATGTAACACAAATGTTTTCTCTGTCTTCCTGCCCCATCCTTTAGGATTTTTAGATGTGCCCTGATGCCGCAGGGTCTCCTCGCTCCTGGAAATGCAGCTCTCTTCCAGTGTGGCTGAACTCAGTTGTGACGAGACGATGGACCCACCCGCTGAGGACTTCCCGCAGGTCCTGTCCATTGACCAAATCCGCTCCATCCGTGCCAGCAACAACTACGTGGAGAGACCGGCTGTCTGCTTCCAGCAAGCCCGCTCCAACCCATCCCTGTCCCAGCCACCACACAAGCAAGAGTGGTCCCAGGACCGCCTGGTGTCTTCCACCTTCCAGGACCTGCACCGCAGCCACAGCCAACAGCACCAGATGCCACCTTTGCAGCAACACATGAGCCATTCCAGCACGGCCAGCTCCGTCTCCCAAAGCACCACCGCCTCCGACCAGCGCCTCCTGAGCAGCCTCACGCCATCCCACTCCGGGCACTCCCTCATCCGGACACAGCCCCGGGCCGGCGAGCTGAAACCGGAGGAATCGCCGCTGAAGGGGGTGGCGGAGAAGCCCACCCTCCACACCGGCCACCTCTTCATCTGCGAGGAGTGCGGGCGATGCAAGTGCGCCTGCTGCACCGCCGCCCGCAGCCCGCCCTCCGGCTGGCTCTGCAACCAGCGCTGCCTCTGCTCCCCCGAGAGCCTCCTCGACTACGGGACTTGCCTCTGCTGCGTCAAGGGTCTCTTCTACCACTGCTCCACCGACGACGAGGACACCTGCGCCGACGACCCCTGCTCCTGCGGGCCGGGGTCCTGCTGTGCCCGCTGGGCTGCCATGAGCTTCCTCTCTCTCCTCATGCCCTGCCTCTGCTGCTACTTTCCTACCCTGGGGTGCCTCAAACTTTGCCAGCGGGGTTATGACGGCCTGAAACGACAAAATGACGGCCTGAAACGACCCGGCTGCCGCTGCCAGAGCCACACCAATACGGTCTGCAGAAAGATCTCCTCCTCCAGCGGCACGCCTTTCCCCAAGACGCTGGATAAGCCGGTATGACCCTCCCGGGGAGGAGAAGCAGGCTTTACTCCTCTTCCTCCTCCTCCTCCTCCTCCTCCTCTCCCCTCCATCCCCCTCCTCCTTCGGCTCCCTCCGCTCTGCAGCGCTCTCCCCTACCCACCATCACCTCCCAGGAACGCAGAAAGATCTCCTCCTCCAGCGGCACGCCTTTCCCCAAGACGCTGGATAAGCCGGTATGACCCTCCCGGGGAGGAGAAGCAGGCTTTACTCCTCTTCCTCCTCCTCCTCCTCCTCCTCCTCTCCCCTCCATCCCCCTCCTCCTTCGGCTCCCTCCGCTCTGCAGCGCTCTCCCCTACCCACCATCACCTCCCAGGAACGAGATGGGTGAACTGGGGGTCCCCCAGCCTCTGGGAGAACGAAGGCGGCTGGAGAGCTGGCACCAAGCTGGTGGGAAACGGTGGTTTTGTACCCGCGGGTGAGGGACCAGGAGAGGCAGAGAGAGCTGCGGGTGCCTCCCCCGGGGGAAGGGCGACCCCGGGGGTCCTCAGGACTCTGCTTTCAGAGGGTTTGGTCCATGGTGCCCCATGGTGTGGTCCTTCCCGATGGGGGGAAGAGGCAGGGTGACGCATCCCCCGTGCAAGAGTCCTCCAGCAGCCAGACCTCCTTCTCTCTCTCTCTTTATCTCTCTCCAGCACTTTTCGTGGGTGGCCTCTCTCCTCTCACGTGGCCGTAGGTCCGCTTTCCCCAAGGGGCTGGGGTGCCACAGGGTCCCACCGGTGGCAGTGGCTTTCCTCTGGGCTTGGAAGCCGCTGGGAGAAGCAAGCGAGCTTCAAAATGAGGTGGCATCGTATTTTTCTGTCTCAAAGAGGAAGGGAAGGTGTGGGAAGCTTTAGAAACCTTCTGGCAGGGGAAGGAGCTATCGGAGGCAGCCCAGCCCACTCGCTTCTGCCCGACTGCAGCGAGGGAAAGGTCCCCTCTGGGATTTGGCTGAGAACAAGAAGCTGGTTTGAAATTGCCATTCATTTCTCGATGCCTTGAGGGGCTGCCTCCAGAGCACAAACCCTGGCGGGATGGGAGCTGCCGCCCAGCTCCATCCCACCACCGAGCAGATGCCACAGGCACCAGCTCCGTGCTCGAGCCCCGAGAGCCCCGATCTGGCACCTTCCACCAGCACTGAATTCTCTTTAAAAAATACACCCAAACCCAACTGTCAACAGCTGCCGCTTGCACTGCTCTCCCTGACAATTAGCACCAGTCCTGGGGGACTCCCCAGCGGGGACCTCTGCAGCTCCTGCTTTGGGCTGGAGGGAAACAGAGAGCAGAAGGGGGTGTCGAAAGACGGAAGCCCAACCTTCCCTCCCTGCAGAAGTTGCCTTCGAGTCCTCACCTCACTTTCCTTGGCCCACTGGCGTGTCACACCAACACCAGCCTCATACCTGCTGAGGGTATTCCGTGACGGCGGCTGCCTGCGGCAAACTGGAGATGGGTCTGAACCAAGCCCTGGGGCTGGGCTGTCTGCAGACCAGAAGGAAACCTGAACTGGGGTCAGTGCTTCATGGTTTACTTGCTGTGATGATAATCAGCCCAATCCGTCGCTGCGGTTGGGGGGAGCTCCTCCTGGTCCTGGGCTCAGCCCCGTCTCCGCTTGCAAACGCGTGGTGCCAGCTCTCAGTTGTGACCCCGCTGACATTGGCCGATGGGTCGGGGGAGTTTGGAGCCGGGATGATGTCCCAGTGCTCGGCTCTGCCTGCCTGTCCCTCCTCCGAGGCGTGTGAGCGCAGAGGGAAGCGAATGGTTCCCCTGGAGAAATATATGCAACATGTCCCTTGGCTTCCTCCAAGACCCTGCCATCCAGGGCTCATCCGACGCCTTCCCTCAGCCACCTCTTTACGTAGAGTTCTGTGGATCTATTTTTGTATATATAAATATAACGTTAGGATGGCTAGGTCTATTACTAATAATATTCATGATACTGCTGTGAATGGTGCCAGATGCAAGGTTTGGCTTCCTGGTACACTTGCACATGCTGGAAGATGATTTCCCAGTCTGTTTATTGCTAATCCTAGATCTTTAGTTCCCAGGTAGTCGGGAGAGGGGGAAAGGGAGGTTTACAGATTGTCCTGGGGGGGATCTGCTTTGCAGAGAGAGGGTAGGATTTAGTGCTGGCTGTGGGGTGAGGCAGGAGGTAGACTCTCACGATGGGATTTCTCTTTCTATACATTTGCTGTCTAAAAATCACGGCAGATCCAAGCTCCCTCTGTTGCAGAGGAAAGCGGTTCCAGAGAGTGACTCATCCCACTTGAAAACATTATTCATTAAATTATGCTCTGGCGGTGCCTGACTCCCTTGACCCAAGTGGGACCCAAACACTGAGCTCGTGGTTCCCTGCAGAAGGGGAGATGAATCCCGTCCCTGGTGTGAAGTTTGTGCCTGGGGCATGTTGCGGACGTGACCGAAATCCTCGCCCTGATTTCACCTGGAAATCAGGGGGGATGTTGAAAGATGCTTCCTCTGGCCAAAGATTCCCATAAGCTGTGGGGAATTCAGGACGATGCGCTGGGTTACAGCGAGGAGCTCCTGGCGTTAAGAAGGGAGAGGGCCACGTCTGTGCAGTTTGCACACCCTCTGAGGCCAGCCCTGGACTCCGAAATCGTTTGGGTTTTCAGGCAATGACCTTCTCAGAGGATGCCCTGTAGGTGTACCCCCATAAGATCAGTCCATGTCTCTGTGGCAGCAGTTATAAAATATATCGCAAACGTATTTATCCACATGCCAATAATTGCTTGGCTCCCTCCTTCCAAGCGATGTTGGGGGGAGAGACTTCCACCAAAAGGCACCCTTCCTTTTGAACGCTCGGTTCACTTTTCTATTGGTGCTGATTAAACTCCTTCTTCCTAAAATTTTAAAACATTTTTAGGGAAGAATGGTCCCTTTTCACTGAGGATTTGAGGAACTGTCTCGCTTGAATGAGAATGTGAAAGAGTTCATTGAAACTTTTTAAAGAAAACTAATGAACAGAATTTTCCAACTTGCTCTACTTTGATTTTTTTTTCTCCTCCTTTTTAAACGGATCCTACTTGTAAATTTAGTTACCACCTCTGTATCTTTGCAATTCATTGCTTCCTCTCCTGATGGTGGAATGACTCAACATGTGAAGCTTCATCATTTTCACGGCCTCCGAAGTCATGCAAGCAGGGGGTGACCTCCCCCAGGTGCTGGAGCTGTAGGATGAGAAGATGGCTGTCCACGTATCAGCTCCCCAGAGCCAGTTTTGCTTGGCACCGGCACGGCGAGGCGGAGCCCTGCACTACTATTGCAGCATATTTACCTTCAGTAGTTGGGAGGAGGCCAGGACGCCTGCCAGCAGCCTTCTGCCTAATGGGATTTTTCTGGGTCGGTGCGGAAGTCCCATCTCGACCGGGGAATCGTGCCATAGCCTGGGGTGCAGGGCTGGGGAGTCCGGCCAGGTCTCTTGAATGTCTCATCTCCAAGAAATGACAAAGCTGCGAGATGTATTTTATGAAATACGGGACACGTAGAAGGGAACTGGAGAGGAGGAGAGCCCCGGATGGGCACCGAGGGCTGTCAGACCAGCGCAGGGCTGTGGTTTGACTGTCTTGAGGGCAAAATGCAAAGCCACAACTTACAGTTGCATGGGCTAGAGGAGTTTAGAGCTGCTCGTAGGGGCAGGTGGCTTCACGTGGGGTTACTGCTTCCCACCCCGTCCGGGGGAGCCTCAGCCAGCTCCCATTCCTTGCTCTCAGCAGAAGGACAGGTCGGGATTTGCCAAAAGCTCTCCAAGGAGTCCAGGTCTGGTTCACTGAGCTCATCTGGTGTCAGGAGGCTGTGGGTAGCCTCTGATCATGTTTTTTCCTGAGCTTTTCCTAACATCTTCAGACCAGATCCATCCTGCTCCCTCCCCATCTCCGGCTGCCAGATAGTTTGGTTTCCCTGCAGAGAGGACTCCAATTTTGGTTGGGGTTGTGAGCCCCTTTCCTGCCCCACCCTGTAATGAGTCAGATAACATCTGCTCCAGATGTTTGTTTGCAGCTGCTTGTCCTGGCAGTTTGGGTTTCTCTCTGTCCTGACGTGTCTTTTTTGGTTTTCTTATGGGAGAGTCACATGTTGAGTCCTCTGTTTTCCCTGCGCCCCTGTGATGTGTCAAGGATGGATCCCCTTTGTGAGGGAACACATCTCTGGGCTGGGTGTCTCTACTGGCTCGGGGCTCCTTTGCCAGGAAACGTGCAGGGCTGTAGGGCAGATTTAGACAGGGAAAGGGAGACTCAGGTGCCAAAGGAGCAGGAGGCAGAAGCTACTGAGCAGGACCCGAGCTCCCCCTGCTCTGCTCCCCATGCAGGAGCCTCCTCTTCCCACCCGGACCTCCAAAGCCCCATCCACGCAAGAACTCCTGCTGGTGCTCGCTTTCTCCAAGGCTTCCCTTGGTCCCGCTCCCCTCCTTCCCTACTGGCAAACGTGTGATCAGTCCCAGCACTGGTGAGGAGGGGTCACTGGGGACCAAGGTGGAGCCTCCCTCCCATCCCAGCTCCCCAACCCTCCTGGTGGAAGGGCAGAAGTGGTCCTTGGGCTGCTGCCCACCCACCCCTGAGAAACAGCAGTGCCAGCCAGGTACCTCAAAGAGTAGGGGGGAAGCTCTTTGGGGCTCTACTCTCAGATTCTCATAAAATTCCATTGAGTTCGCTCTTCCCCATCCCCATGTGTGAACCCAAAGACTGGCCGGCAAGTGTCATCGACCCAAAGATGCCAAAGCACAGAATAACCGTTTATGAACGGCTGCGTTAGTGCAATAGAGGGACGAGCGGAGGGGTGAGAGGAGCTGCTGCAGGGTTTGCACGGCTGGATTGCACGGGGAAGGGGCACACTATGCCCCAAACTTGCTGTTTCCAGCACCCGCTTTCTTAGTTTGCTCTCTGTCTCTGGCCCTTGGGTGTTTTGAGGCTGGAGAAAGCCGGAAGATCTTCAGATATCGGAAGGTCTAACCTTTTGCGATCAGCATGTGGGGAAAGTAGTTGAGGGATGTACCCCCACCCCAAAGCCCATTCTTGGTCTTTAGTAGGATCCAGTTCGGGCTCCTCTCCTTCAAGGAGCCCGTGGAGCCCAGACCTGCGGGATGCTTGCAGCAACTGCTGGTCAGAATCTGGTCCATGCGGGCCAAACCAGAGCTGTGACCTCCTTGGGCTCAGTCCGCTTCGGGGTATTTCTCAGCGAGCACCGGGATCTCTTGCAAACTCTTTTTCCCAGCGTGCGGGTTGGGAGCTTGCGCAGGTGAGACCTGTTGTCCCGCTTGGGGTGATGTTGCAGAAGAATCCCTGGAGGGCACAAGCCGGGGAGGCTGAAGGGTCCCCTGGCAGGGGGACTGGAGGCAGGGGGACGTTGGATGGGTGGGGAGAGATCACACGCCTCCGTGGGGCAGGGCGACTGTGCGAGCGGCGGGCGAGGGGAGGCAGTGCGAGGTCTCTCGCTGGGTCTCTCTCCTGCAGCACCCCAAAGGGCTTCAGCATGAGCAGGACCGAACCCAGCCCGGTGGGCTGGCCGGGGCAGTGGGAGAGGAGGTTTCTCACACCCTCGGCAGCATCAGCCGAGAGGTGTGTGGTCATCCTGGAGCTGGCACGGCCGGTCCCCGCCTTGCCCGTGCTGCCGCCCTGCCAGCGGAGCCCCTTCCCCTTCCCCTCTCTCCCCTCTCCCCTCCTCTCCCAGCCGTTCCCTCAGGCCTTTGCGACGCTCTGCGGGCAGGCGGCGGCTGCCGCAGCCTCCTGCCTCCCCGGGTGTCCTCAGCACAAAGTTCTCCTTAGAAGACGGATCACCCTTGGCTTCAAAGGAGAGTCTCGTACCAAGAACCGAAGCCTCTAATTCTCCGTTTAATTGGTACAAAGGCATTCTGTACAGTGTATAAAGAGATCCCTCCCCCGGCTGTCTTTATTTGGGTTCCTTTCTATAAGGTATAATATATGTTTATAACCTGATGGCTGTTTTTTGACAATACTCTTGTACCTTTTAAGGAAAAAAATAAAAAAAACCAAAGTATTTATTTGAAAAGTTTATTTTAAAGATAAGAAAAAAAATGACGTATTTATTTTAATGCACCCTCTTCTGTTTGGTTTTCTTCTCTTGCAAAGCTAATAACTGTTACTGAACCACTGCTGAGATGAAAGAAGTAATTCTATGGGTGGCTTCACAAGCCCACTTAGAGCAACTATTCAATAAAAATATATATTAATTTTGAACGTGGTCTCATTCTCGTCTTCGTGATGGCCGGGGCATGACTCAGACTCCTGCTTCAGCAGGGCTCTTACTGGCTGCGGGTGCTGGGTGGCTGGGCTTGTGCTGGCACGGACTGAGTGTTGGGGGGATCATTTTTAACTCCACGAGATCCCCCCTGGTAGCCCTCTCCTGATGCTTAAATAAACCTAAAAAATCTCAGTGTGTGCTTCCCTGCTGCGACTGTCCCAGATCCTTGAGGAAGAGTGGGCTCCTGTAGCAAAGGGCAGGAGCAAATAGGGAGGGGCTGAGGTAAGAAAACCCTGAGATTTGGGGGGTTTCAGTCACTCCACAGAGATTCCAACACGTTCCCAAAGCTTCTTCTACTGCCAGAAGAGATGGGGTGATGCCACAGGGCGATGGACATCTTCTGCAGGAGGAGCTGCAGTTTGGACATGGCTGCCTCTTCCCACCAGCTGCAGAAGGCACCAAGGCACCTCGGTGGTGTGTTTAGCCCCAAAAGGATGAATCTGGGCCATAGCACCAGCGGTTGCTGGATCAGGCTGGAGCCTCTGACCTCTCCGTCCGTACTGCAGGCCAGCGTTTCATGCACTTCTGCATGTACAGAGCCCAGTCACTTCTTCTTGGCCTGAGGGTGTCTTCTGTTTGCCTAAAGCTCTTCTCACAAAGACAGTGGGTCTTTATTCAAGGACTTCCAGAGCATGAAGTCCTTTCACATAGGTTCGGTGGCTAATGAATCCCATGGTCAGTGGCACCTCTCTTAATCCCATTTGAATTTGTTGGCTTCAGCTTTAGCCCTTGACTCTGGCTGAACCCGTTTCCTCTAGCTGCAAGGGTCCCTTCGTAGGATGGCTTTGCTGGGCTAGACCTGTGCTCAAGAGCCCTCTCAACCTTTGTGCTTAATTAAAAACATGCATTCTCTGTGTTTCTCACCATAAAGCCTTTTCTCAGGCTGTTTTACTGGTTTTGGAGCCCTGTTTGTACCATCGCTGGTATCAGAGCATGCTTTCCAAAATATGGTCCGATGCCTCAGCCACAGCGTTCAGGATCTGCCTCAGGGTTGTGGAGTACAGATGTGAGTCCAATCCCTGCTGTGACTCATTCTTCCCCTGCTTTTAAAATAAAAGATGACTTTAGGCCATTTGTCACCCATTGGCTCTCTTCAGTGCCAAAGTCCCTCTTTCCTGGACACAGCCAAGCAGTTTCATTCCTAGATGCACAGCCTTCTTTTAACTATGTTAGAGCCCTTTTGGTTTGCATAGTACCACCTTCCCAAGCCTTCCTCAAAGCCTTCCCAAACCTGTCCTCATCAGTTTATGCCACCAAATCCTACTGGCATCTATGGATCTTTATCAGCTGTGGTCCTGTAGAGGAAGGCTGAAGGAGAGCTCAGGAGCTGAAATGTGATGCGAGATTAGCAGAGAAGCACAGGTAGGTGGCCTACAGACCACGACGATCTGAAAAAGGTTGTAATTGCTTGCTTAGGAAAATTGCATTTTCCTTCTCCTGTGTAAAGAAAGTCATTATGGTCCCAGGAATCACAGAAAGTGACAGTAATTGGGCTTTCTCCTAAGATTAGGGTGATTCTTTAAACTGCACAATCTTTTCTGTTTTGCACCCCCGTGAGGACCAGGTAGAGACTCCACGGGCTCAAGCATACCATGGCACACACCGCAGAGCACAGGGCCCCAGGTGAGCTGGTGGCAGCACCAGGGCACAGTCATGTAGCTGCACCACCTGGATGGTTGAATCACTCTTGCTGGTTTAGCCTAGAATAATAAGCCACTTTTTCTTGGCTTACACAGCCAGATGTTGTTCAGAGCTGAAATGGCCTGTACCATGTTGTCCTAGGACCAGCATGGCCAGAGCAAGCTCAGCTCCACGAAACCCTCCCTTAGAGGCAGAGAAGGTTTTCCAGAAGTGGATTTCCACCCTTTTGGTGTTGACATCTTCCCTTGCCTTCAGAGCGAGCAAAGTTAGGCCAAGCTCAAATCCCTCTGAGGATGTCCAGGGGTCATCCAACCCTCTGCCTGCGCTGGAAACCCACGAGAAGCCAGCATCCCTCACCAGCCTGGGAAGGGTGCCTGGTGTGCTCCAGGAGAGCACAGGTAGGTGTCTGCAGTCAAGAGGTTGGCTGTCTAGACAGTGGAAAGAAACAAGCCCTCTTAAGGACTCATTCATTTCTTCCTAAGATGGCTAAATAGGTCAGATGACTCATGCCCTGAAAGTGCCTATTGCTCTTCACTGACTACAAAGAGGGAAGGAGCTCTCGACAGCCCTCCACGCCGAAGACATCTGAAGGTGACGGCTCTGAACCTGGCTGCTGTGGCGGTTTCAGCGGGTCAGCAGGGGAATTCAGCCTACCCTGAGGATCCAAAGCGCTGCTCCGCCAGTGACTTCATCAGTGACGGTGATGAGGAGACGAAGGAATAATTAAATGCCAGCTGGTTTTTAACTCACGCTGAAGGTGATATGCATGTAGGAACCTGGGCATACAGAGTTGGATAGGACCAGGTAGAAGGTCAATTCTAGTTCCCTGCTGTCACCATAGGTCGTAGGGACCATTGGGCAGGAGTTTAGGCTGGAGGGATTTGCAGAACAGCTTCTCCACCACCATAAACACTTCCTCACTTGGCCATAGTCATCCTCCATGTAGGGCTGAGGACAGCTTATTGCTCTGCAGACCTCTGACCACTGCTCTGGCCTGAAGAAGGTAATGCTGCTCTGGTCTGGGCAGATAGGAGAGCACAGTCTGATGTTGCCCCCGGGTCTGCCTCGCCTACCCCTGTTCAGAGCTGCTCGGTGATGTTTGGGAAATGGGGCCCTGGAGGGATCGTGGGTTTGGGCTTCACCCGGACCAGTGAGGGGGCAGGTGTGGGGGCAGCTAGGAGCCTTTGAAATAGCCCAAACAAGAAATGACACCCGCAAAGGGTTCGCCCATGCTGTGACTGCAGCCCTGGGGATGCAGGGGGGCCTTGCTCCCTACGGGCAAGAGGGTCTCTGTGACCCCAGTGGTGACAACGTGCCACGGTCCTTTTGCAAAATGGACCGTTTGCTTATAAGCACCCAGAAACGCCTGCAGTTTATGGTGCTGTCCTGATGTTAGAGACCCGTGCTTTGGCCCTGCAAAACATCACGAGATTGGCTTAAAAATCAAGATGCAGCTCACAGCAGATTCTTGTTTTTCATTGCTGCTTTTGGAGGCTGACTGAGTCATGCTCACAAGCCTCTTTTGCCAGACACCAGGGCTAGCAGCTTCGCTGAAATGATTAAATGAGCACGGAGATTCTCATGTGAGCCCAGGAGCTGGCGGTTCAACCGCCCCAGACGTCGCAGCTTGGGGATCAGGAGTCAGACTGGGCACCCCAGACACGTCAGAAAACTGCGATGTGCAGAAAGGGTCTTAAACAGGGGATGATGCACAGAAAGCCGGAGGGACAGGAGGCCCATCTTCCAATTTTAGTCCAGTCACTGACATGCTCTTTCCTCTGGACACCTCACTCCTTCCCCAGGCTTTCTCCTTGGCAGCTACTGAGTGCTGATGCACCAAGCTGCAGGGCTGCTGGTCTTCCTGGGGTTGCGACCATACCCCTACAAGCACGACCTGCAAGGTCTCAGCCCCTGGCTCTGCAGCCAACTGCATTTTGAAGTTCTCCACTGGTGTCTGAAGAAGCAATGCTTTCCCCTGGCTGGAGAGCTGCTCACCCGGGCGCTCCCGTGGCATCCTCCCTCTCCATGTTTCTGGTGCTCGGGAAGGGGCTGAGGCTGAGGATATTTCTTCCAGGCACGTTCAGAGCAAAATTGTTTTCCTGAAATGAAACTCAAGCTCCAAATTCTCCTGGGTAGCTTCTAAAGGATTTCTTTCCTGTATCCACTTCCCCCGTGCCTTGCTGTTATTCGTAAGGACATTTGCATGAAACAGTAGGATCTCAGTCTTTTGATGTGCAATTATCATCTGCAGAAATGACTAATCAATTAAGGACAGTCACTACCAGGCTTTCTATTTATTTCTTTCTCATTGAAACCAGAGCAAATGTGCCCTTTTTCACAGGAAAATGCTGTTTTTTTCCAGCCATCGCTGCTGAAAACTTCCCGACGGATCTGAAAATTACATCATGCCCTTCTTGGTCCCTGCTGTTATCACCATCAGCACGGAGCTGGCCCTGCTGCTGACAGTGAGCGGGCAGACGAGCAAGCCCATGTCACTAGCCCTGCCAGCTCAGGGTGCCAGCGGGAGTGGGGACATGCCAGGAATGGCTCAGATGGCACTTGGAGAGCAGCTCAGGCAGGTAAAAAGGTGCCCAGAAGTGTAAGCAAGCACGAAGATACTTCATCCCAAAGGTGGTCCACCATGAGAGGGTTCAGCTGGAGCAGAGACTAGACTTAAACTGCAGGTCTGGACTTACCCTAGGCACAGGGGAGTTTGGGTTTGAAGGGTTCAGCACGTCTTTAATCACAAAGCACTGTGTGGGATTCTCTGGCAAGAGGCAGGAGGGCTGGATTGTCTCTCCCAGACACATCTGGTGACATCGGTGTCTCCTCCCGTCAGGAGCGTCCCCATTTCTCTGCACAGTGCCGTCGGTCTCAGCAGTTGTCCCCACTCTGTCACGGGGAGCCGGGGTCGGGGTGGGCATGGGGGGGTGGGCA
>NW_009216496.1:12617-15143 GCF_000690835.1 Fulmarus glacialis
TGGGGGGGCGCGGCCCCGGTCTGGTGGGGGGGAGGGAAAAAAAGGATAAAAGCAGAGTCCACGGAGGGAACGAGACGAGCCCTGCGGCTGCCAGCACAAACCACCTTACCCTGATGCTTGTCAGGACAGTGCCCGACTCCTGTGCTCTGATGACTTTGGGGTGTTGCTGGCCTAGACCTATGGGCGCACCTCCAAGGGGACAATGCTGTCCCAGGTGAAAGGGTGACCACGGGTCTTGACCAGGAGAAGCAGGTTCTACACGAGGGGACAAAGGCATCTCTGCGCGTGTATGTGTGCACATAGCACAGGGAAACTGAAATGCGGGTCCTGGATTCCCACTCTCATCCTGACGGCTCTGCCTGGGGGAGTTCCCCACAAAAGGAGAAGAACACCCCTCCCGGCCAGATAAGCCCCCTGGTCCTCTTCACTGTCTGCACTCGTAGACACCCGAACTGGCCCAACGTTCAGCAGCTGAGGGGGCAAATGAGCTTCAGAGCAATGAGCCAAGGGACAGAGGAGGTCCAGGGGCTTTGCACTTGCCGTCTAGTAAATAATGTCAGCCAGATGCGCTTGGGAAGGAGGTTGGCAGGACACCTTTGCAACTGGGCGTGCGGGGCACTGCTGCTACCCGTGCTTATCGCTGTCATGAGCATCCTGAGGCGCAGAGGGAGGCTCCCACCCCAAAGACTGGGTTTTCTCCTCTGCCTGCTCACACCATTGCTGCTCCCAGAAACTCTGCGTGACCCTGAGAAGGGGCACAAAGTTGGGGGTGGCCCGGAAGACAAGAACAAGATGAAGCTGAAAGAGAAGCAGAGCTGTTTTGTAACAGCCTGCCCCTGGGGAGGGATCACACCACACTGGAGAAGTGCCTCCGGAGAGGTGCGGCAGGCACGGAGGTGACCAAATGAATTGACACCAGGCAATTCTCACTGGAGCTAAAGAGACAAAGTAATTGAAAATAAATGAAGGAACATGACACCTGGCTGGCAGATCAGTTATCTATAGCGTACCTTTCCTGAAATAACTGCCTCCTGAACATCATATGCTGAGGCAAAACCAAGGAGATGCACACGTAAAATAGGCCACTCCAGCAGGGACCTGAAGGCCCCTTTATTTTTAATCGAAGCTGTCAGAAGGGTTAATTAGATGGTGCACAGCAGTGCCCTCTGTCTGGGGTATCGGCTCCCCTGGCCACCGATGGGTACTGCGCACCGAGTGTACGATGCCCCATCGTTCTTGTCCTTGGGCAAACACTTGGGTCGCAGACCAATGCAAGCGGGGGCTTTCCTGGCTCTCCAGCCTCAGGGAGAAATCCGGACATCCTGGGGAGAGCCGGGATGTGGTGCTCCCACCCCACGGGGCTTTGGGTAATTAGGGTAAGGGGGGAGTCATCAAATCATCTAAGCTCAAAAATGCCCCCCAAAGTCCTCTAGGAGGGTCATATACAAGCCACTGACCTCACACTGGTAGTCTGCAAGGATCGTTCAAAAGCGCTTTTATTCCCGATGGGACACAGGTTTTGTCCTGCAGGGCCTGGCGTGGGCTGTCCCTCCCTCTGCAGAGCGGTGGAAGCAAAGGTGCGGAGAGAGGAGGGTCTGAGTGGGACTGGTTTGGGCAGCCGTGCTCACAGCGGGAATTAAACTCTTCAACCAGCAGCCAAAACCACACCGATCGAAACACCCCACTGGCCCTTTCCATTGCTTATCGGGGGTGTGGGTTGATCACATCTTCCCCCTGTGGACCCCTGGGAAACGGGAGGTGCTCAGCACCAGGAGGTTTAACGGGATTTGGCTGCCGAGTTCGGAGCCCGGTGGCCCAAGCAGTACATGGCTTGCACAGTGGTGGCCGATGGCATGGCCACGCTCTGTCCTGCATCCCTTGGAGGTCTGGTGCTTGTGTTGGGGAGTAGCTTTTCCCCGGCTATGGATACGGCACTGGGAATGACGTCTGCCCAAGGGAAACAGCGTGTTGGTGTGTTGCAAACGGGGCGACAGCACCGTCAGCCTGGCCCTGCCACGTGGCCCCTGGCAGCCTTGCTCTGCCGGGACGCAGCACCCAGTGCCGCGGGGACAGGACCCACAGCAGCAAACGGAGAAGATCCTGCAGGTACTCGGTAGCTGGCCATTCCTGGGTGAACAGTTTTGGCTTAGACTTAACTGCTGGGTTTTCCTCCCTGATGAAGCGAAGCTGGGTTAAATCTCCCTTTGGAACCAGTACCAGCAAAGCCCTGCTGTCCCAAGGAGACACCGCAAGCTTTTCCCTTTTCATCTCTTCTTCTCCTTGTTCTAAAAATGAAAGCAACCAGGGCAGAAAGCAGGCGCCTGTGCCTTTTGCACAGAGAAGAGGAGAAAAAACCCAAACGACCAAGAGGCAAGTCTGTGCCTGAAAAACGAGTGGCTTTCAAATACAGTGGCCCTTGACTAGCGTGCCCTGAGGGATCCCCACCGCTGTGCCTGCGACGTGGGGTGCAAGGCAGGGATGTGCACCCCAGCTGGGGATCCGCAGCACCTTCCTAGAGACTCTTTC
>NW_009216496.1:15186-21709 GCF_000690835.1 Fulmarus glacialis
GAAACCAGGTGCCCCCCCTTGCAAAGCAGCAACGTTGCTGCCAGCGCTCTTCTGTGCAGACGGAGCGATTTTTAACGGGTCCCTCCGTTACAAGGGAGACTGAGACTTTGCACCCCCAAAGCACCCTGGCTGTCTGAAAGGGACAGGCATGAACAATTCCTTTCTTATACCGAGATGTGCTGCTGATCTTTCTATTTTACCTTTTCAGGCATCCCGATTTTTAGCGGTTCTCTTGCTCACTTTCATTAAATGAGGCAGAGGAGTCGACAGGCAGCCAGGAGCTCTGGTGTCCCAGCTGGACTAAATTTCATGAAAAGAAAGTAAGAAAGAAAGCAAGAAAGAAAGGCTCTCCCTCCCCCTCCAACAAATGCAGCTGAAATCTCGTAATGAAAACATGGCCAACACTCTGCTCTGCCCTCTGCCCTTTACGGTGCAGGTTGCAAGGTCACAGAGACGTGGTCCCCCGGTATTGATCAGGACTCTTTTGGGCTGGCATATGGCACCAGGTTTCAAAGGCCGAGCAGCTAAAAAAGAATTAAGTGGGGGCAAAGAGTGGAACGTACCAGATTGAACTCCTGACACGCAGGGGTCAAAGATCACTGGAGATAAAGCTGGTGCTGGAATGGCCTGTGCAATGTCAAAAATAAATAAGTAAGCATTAAAAATCAAACACCCCCCAATGCTCGGGCTAAAAGCCCGCCGTGTTTCGCAGGGAAAGAAACAGGCTGGATGAGTCTGACATCCCAGAGAATAACTAACGGGGAAAATGCCCTTGCTCGTACCGAGGGATGAGTGCAGGAGTGCCTTACCTGGAGAGTGCACCTAGGGACTTTACCACCTGGTATTTTGTGGGGTTTTGCCTTCCTTTTGAATGTCCCTCAGCTCCTCAAGGGCAGAAAGACCAACTTCAGAAAGAAAGGGAGAGAGAGAGCTAGAGAGTAAACAGAGCATCCAGCACCTCTGGCTGTGCAGGAGCATCACTTCTTAACTGGCAAGGTGACTGGGATGAGAAGAAAACAGCAGCTTCAGCAGTCCATGCCCCAGAGCAGGAAGAGATGGGAGAGGTGGAAGAGTCCAAAGAGGACTGGAAATTCAAGCTCATATCAGACTTTTTTTCCTCTACTATGAGCCACTGTGTCCAAAGGGTCAGGCCAATGGGCAGAGTATATGGCAAGGGGCACATAAGGACGTGCTGAGGAGAGAGAACCAGGTTCTGCCGCCTTCCGTCAGGGGGTCCTTCTTGTGTTGGGGGGCAGCAGGCATGAAATGTGGTGCAAAAGTGACCCTTGTGGTAAGTAAATCAACAGCTTCAGCCATAAAGCTCACGGGACGCCGTGTCTGGGTTCCATCCTAGTGAAGGCTGTGGCTTTGGTACCACGTTGAGGGGCTCTTCCTAGAATCAGCTGGTTGCTTTTCTCCTCACCTTACAAAGCATTGCAAATGTCAACTCCTGAGCTACCTTCGAAGCAGAAAACTCCAGCTTGGCTCTTCCTTCGGGTCCCCAAAGAGCGACAGACTCCTGAGAAAAGGAGAGGGTGTGTGTCCCAGTCACTTTCCTTTTCCATCATAGTGTTTTCTGGTTTTCATGCCCTTGCCTCTGCTGACTCTTTGCAGTGTTTGGTAGGACACGGGTCCTCAGCTCCAGACACATGATAAAGGAGTCGCTGATAGAAACTATCAGCGGTCTCAGAGGAATGGGGGACGCTCAGAAATCCAGCAAGGGACAAGGGAATCTATGGAGCATTTCTGTGCTGGGTGGAGGCTGGTTTAGAGTTCTTGGTGCCTCTTTCCAAGCATGTTTCAGACCTTGCACAGGAGCAGGGGGACTTTGTAGGGTCTGCTGTCTCTTCGGGCAGCTCCACTAGCAGTACAGACCTCACGCGAGGGATCTCACCAGTAAGTAGCTGGATGGCCCATCAGCGGGAAGGATGAATCTCCTCTCCGAAGCAATGACTCAGTAAAGGACCGAACAAAGAAAGGATGGGTGAGGTTGTAGGACTTTCTGCAGCTATCACGGGACTTTACTGGGCAAATCTGTGCTGCCTATCATGAGTCTACACTTGTCTTCCAGACCAGACTCACCATAGCCTTCACTGCAGCCCTCAGCCCCATGCTGGGAGCTCTGGGGAGGGACATGCTCAGAGTACATTCAGTATATTATGGGAGCCCAAGCTTGACGCAGTCTGGATGGGCTGGGAGCAGGCAGGGCTGGGAAGGCAGCAGACAGGTCAAGTTTTGTCTTCCTGAGAGTGTTGTGGATGCTTTAAGTCCAAGCCACAGCAGGTTGAAGATCTTAAACCTGATTTTCAAGCTCCCTCATCATCTCTGCATGCAATGCCAGCCTCTATGATCTCCAGAGTCGTACTGAGGGTGAAAGGTACATGGCCTGGAGGAGAAAAGCATGAAAAGGAAGAAGCCTCTCAGTTAATGGCCTTACCCAGGGCATGCTGTGGTTGTTTCAGTTCTTCCCAGCATTGCGATGCTCTGTGGGAAGCCACACGGCAGTACTGCATCTTTGTCCCTCTCTCCTGCCTGGGCCACATAAGAGATTAACGAATCACATCATGGATGGAGATGGTGCCGTCATCTCCATCTTTACTAAAGCTCCCTAAAATTTCTAGTATTCAGTGCTGAGAGTCTGTGGCTCTTTGAACAAATTAGTGAGCTTGTTTACCCGTCTGATTTTTGTTGCCTCCTTCTCTTCTTTTGTTCTCCTGGAGCCTTTCATATCCAGCCAAGGTGCTCTATCTTCTTCCCCAGCTCTGCCTGCGGGGACACGCTCCGCTCTGCTATTTAATGTGTCTCCTCTGTTTGGTTCCTGATAAAATGAATTGCTCGGTGTGGTATGCAGCAGGGCTGGGTGTGCTTCCAAACACGGATTATGCATCCAGAGTCTTGTCACCATGCAGTTCCACCAAAACACTTCCACCACGGACACCAAAGCACCTGGCCGTGAATGTCCAACATCAATTTCTCAAAATTTCCTCTCTGAGCTTTTCTAGTGGCGCACTGAGAACAAGGTCCTCCCATAATGCTGGATCACCTTCCAAATATTTTCACTTCCCTGCTTGTCAGGGTTAAAACCCTTCAAAATTCGGGTGGGCTGAGAGGTAGCTCAGCAGCCAAAGAGAACAGCTGAATACTTGGAGGAACGGGAAAGTGCCTGGCTGTGAAGCCCAGTGACACATCTAGGAGGTTATGCTACGTCTACCCTCTCCACTGACCTCTCAGGTGTACCAGACAGGATAGGCAGAATGCGATTTTGTGCCCTCATATGTGTCTTCTACATCTGTGTAGGCGGAATACCCTAAATGGCATATCATCCCTTCCACTCGGCACTTCCCCCTGGATTTGTACTTCTCATGAATGTTAGAAAATGTGTTCTGGAACTGCTGTACCATGAGCAGTCAATGCTTAAAAATGCTGCCTTCTTTTTTCCCATTTTTCTTGGTGAATTTAGTGCCAGATGGTAGCCTCACAGCCCTGAGAATGAAGTGCTCCGTAGCTGACAGCATAGCATGACTAGCAGCAGTGAATTCTTCCTCCCCTCTCTTCCACCGCTGAGACTCCGATGGTGCAGAGTGAATAATTTAGCATCCATCTCTCATTCAGCAAACACTGCTGGTGAGCTGTGTGAGGATGATTTTTATTAACTGGACGGCTGGATGCAATTTTCCAGCAAACCCTGTGTGCAAACAAATCGTAGCTGACTGCTGGGTAAGTGCCAGTGCTTATGACTGTCTGCTGGTACGGGGAGATTAGATGCCCACATCCTGTTACACCATCTCCGCTGCTCGTGAACTGTTTCCCAAGCCCACAAGTAACTTTGCTGGTGAACAATCATGTTTCATATCGGAGAGGCTGTTTTCAGCAAGACACATGTTCGTGATGTTTTGTTGTTCCCTGGGAACACTCGAACAAAATCACGCTGCCCAGCCTGGTCTGTAAAAGCCATTGCGGATATTGCTGATTGGGCTCATGGGATCTGACCAAGAAAAACATGTATGAGCCCTTTTGTTTTTGCTCCATTTGTCCGTTTCCGCCTCATTCCAGCATCGGGGTGACCGTGTTAGGAGGTGAGAGTGGCATCTGGTCTCGTTGGGCCCCTTCGTTGTCATCTGCCATCGGCAGGAGAAGCTGTGGCCATCCGGGGACCACGCTGGAGCTGCAGCAGTAGTCAAAGCCGGGCAGATGCTGCCAGCCGGAGACAGACGCTTTGGTTGCAGGTGAATTGCTGGTTCTGACGTTGCCTCTCGCACTCCCGTTGTTGCTTGCAACCCGCTGCAGATGCCAGCAGGTGACTGCCAGTAGGGATGAAAGGTCCTGCTGGCTGCTGTCCCCACTGCAGACGGATGTGGCAGCTATTTTGAGGTCTTCCAGAGCCTTGCAGTTTTGCAGTGGCACATTTAGATGTCTGTTGGGAAGTGTGATGGATATGAATCCTGCAGTGGGCAGGTAAGAAAACTCTGAGTTGGCTGGACAGGCGCCTGGAACATTAGGCTGTTATTGGAAACATGAGGCTTTTATGGTAAGTAATTGTAATGTTATTGGGCATTTTCCTTAAATAGTCCACCACATTCCCACATGCCGGCAGCTGATGCTGAAGGGAGAGGTGTGTGCGAGCGCAAAAAAAGGAAGGTGAAGTGTTTTTGGCCAGATGGGACGTAAAATGGAGATCCGGGACAGCCGTGGCGATGAAAGTCTCTCTGGCTCTTTTCCTGAGCAGAGGGGTGTGTGTCCCTGCTGCCCTGGACCCCGTCCAGCTCGGATAGTTCTTTTCCAGCTCTCTACGAGTTCCTGTGTGCTGGCAGATGGATGTGGTATTCTTCTCCCCTTCCTGCCCTCAGTTGGAGTACTTGAAGAGATGCAGAAGATAGTGGTCCCTTCGGCAGTGGAGGTGCGTTGCGGGCAGAGAGCTTGTTTTTAGCAGGAGTGGGAAACACCACAGCGTTAAGTCAGGTCTGGAACGGGCCGGTGCTCATCCTCACGGCCGGCTGCACAGCTCCACAAAGCCGGTGCTGGTGAAGCCCTCGTGGCATTCGGAGATCCCCGGTGCTTGGTCATTCCTGGCAGCTTTGTAAGTAAGTATGGAGTTTTACAGGGATGCAAGACCCCTGGGCTCTCAAACTTTGAGATGCCTGCTTTACTCTGCTGTATTCTCCCAGTGGTGTGGGATATGCACCTTCTGGAGAGAAAAAGAAAAACAACACACCAGAAATGCAAGCAAGAGTCCTGATTCACCGCTCCTTTCCCATGAAGCAACGTAATCCTGAAAGACCCAAATGCTGAGTCTTTTTCAGTGTCCCTGGACACGATGGTCACCATGGAAAGACAAAGCCTTTGGTTTCTCCCTACAGCCTGGCCAGACTTCGCTGCCAGATGGCCAAGCGCAGGAGACCACGCTCCCTCCCTCCGCGGTGGTGGTGGGTCAGAGCTTGCCTGCGGTTGGTGGCTCATCTGGTCACCGTCGGGACTGCTGGCATCCTTGGGAAAGGTCAGCCCAGCCGCATGCCTGTGCGTATGTAAGAAGTGACTCTTTTGGCTCTTCGTCACACAGCGCTGGGCACCATTTCCCCAAGTCCCAGCCGGGGGAAGCCTTTTTGCAGCTTGGGAGCTGGGTACGGGCATCCGAGGGGCTTGTGGCACCGCACGTTGTGGAGGCATCCGGGTCACAACAAGCAGGGCTTTGAGATCAGCAATGATGTTGTGCCGATATGATATTCGTCCTCTCCTGAGCACCTAAGGAAGAATAAGAGCATCCCCAGAGCTAGAACCAGCGAGAACAGCTACAGCAACTAGGCCACCCTCGCTTGAAATAGCCCAAGGGGCAGGATTAGCATCGTTTCCCCCGAGGAGCATCCCAAGCGTTAAGAGCTCCCCCTGGCAAATTTGGTATTTGTTTTTTTTCCCATATCCAGCCTAAAGGAGTGCCTCTTTGCTCTTCACCACCCACCCCTTCTGACTCTCTCTCGTACACAGGACTGTAAGCAATACCCCGTCACTCCTCAGGCTTGTGGCTGGTTCTGGAGTTACTCACGAGCAATGAGCCGTTTCCATGCGCACATCGTCACCACACGGTTCTCCATGAAGGCCGGGCTGCCAACATCTGACAGCTATAAATAGCCCAGAGCTTGTAGGAGGCAGCAAAACACCTTTGAACTCCCCTGAAATCTGATGGAACTGGAGAGCTGCAAAGGGACAAACCATAAATATTTGGCTAAAAATATACCTGAGCTCCATCTGCTAGGTGGGATGGGTGGGGGAGGTTGGAGGCGGCGTAAGCTAGCAGTTAGAGCGGGCAAGTAGCCATTGGGACTGACTGGTCCCATTGCAAGCTCGAATGGTGACGCCCTCTGCGAGCGGGATGGAGCCGGGGAAGGTTTGATTTGAGACCAAGAGACGCGAGCAGAAGGGACCCCAGCGTGCTGGATGTGGGACACAGCCCAGTCAGGCCCATGGGCCGCATCCTGACCCCCTCGCTCACCCCGCACCCAGCTTGGCTGCAATTCAGGGCTCAGCTTCG
>NW_009216496.1:21798-22372 GCF_000690835.1 Fulmarus glacialis
TGAGACGCCCCCGCGGAGCCACTTTTCGGTGCACTGTCCGAATCTTCCTGCTGCTGTCTCTCACCTTCCTCCCCATCAGCTCACCCTCCTCCTCCTCCTCCTCCTCCCGTCGTCCTGGATACCAGAGGCCAGGATGCCTCGGCCCGGGTGACAGCCCCGCAACAAAGGCAGCTTTCACAGTGCTGGCGGGACGGGGTCGTCCCCAGCGCCCCTTCCTCCCCGCTCGGTGCACAATGCGGGGCGGCGAGTGCTGGGGTGGCCCGAAGCCCCCGGGGATGCCCGGTGCCGGCCAGCCTCCGCGGCTCCTGGCTTCCCCCCGCCTCGCTGCCTCCTCCCTTTCCCGTTTCGCAGGTCAGGGGACAGGGTTCACGGGGCTCCTCTCGGCCACGGGGCGAAGGTGGATTAAGGAGGGGGCAAGGGCTCATTCTTGTCACTTTTGCAGGGTGGAGACCGGGTCAGCCGTCCTCGAAACCCCTCACACACCCTGGTGGGTCCCCAAGTGTCATTCAGCGTGAAGGAAGTTGTCCATCAAAGCTGGGGGGGGACTGTGGGAATACCTGCAGGCAGGTTGCAG
>NW_009216496.1:22502-23779 GCF_000690835.1 Fulmarus glacialis
CCGTCAGACCCGAGGAACTCACTGGTGCAAGCCTGGAAACAATTTCCCTGCAGCAAGACTTTGCGTTTGCTTGGGTAAAGCATGGGGGCTGGAAAGCTATTGCAGGGAAAAATCTGATCTGCAGATAAAGATGGGTCTACTGGGTCTCCTTGCCTAAACCAGAAGTAAATCTACCTCCAAGTCCCAGAAACGTCAGATGCACAGCAAGGGCAGGCACATAATTTTGGAGGCAGACAGACCACCGAGGCAAATAAGCTTTCCCAAAAATATGAGGCAAGAAAGAAGCCCTCCTCAAATACACACAGAACCTTTCGGACACGTGTTGCTGGGCAGGTGGGTGCAGAACGCTTTAGGGAATACACCCCAGCAGGTTTGCCCCTAATTATCACACCTCCTTTATGTGCATAGAGACTGACTGATGAGGGAATGCGCTGCCCGCGTTTTTGCAAGCAAGGAGGCTGGGGCTCTGCCACGTCTCTTCTTGCTGCCGCTCTGAGTGGGGGGCATCATCTCACTGGCATAAGGCAAATGGGGATGCGGGTGACATGCTGAGATCAAACAGTCCCTTGATTTAAGAGTTTGCCTTAAAGCCTGGGAATGGTCGCTTCAAGCTGTTCTTTTTCTTTTTATTCCTCATCCATCGTGTTTCCCAGGTGAAGAAGCTGTCCTCCAGCATCATATGATGCCACCCAAGCACCGTCAGAGCAGAAAGCTCTCAATGTGAGCCCACAGAGGACCTGGCAGCTTGGGTCGGCAGCCCTTGCCAGGCACCCCAAAGGCAGTGGGGTGCTGCCGGGGCAGCAGTTTCAGGGCTGCAGGCACACAGGGAGGATGGGATCCTCAGGGCTCCCTCCAGCACTGGGGAGGGAGCATCTTCTGCGCTCTGCGCCTGGGTCCAAACCCTTTCCTGCCTGCTGATGAACCCTACTTAGGCATAGTTACGGGCATCTAACTCATGCCTGCTTGCTCAGTTGCAGCGGTGCAGCTCTCAGGCTCCCCTAATCCTCTCCCTGCAGCACCCTTCCCCGTGTGCCGCAGCATCGCAGCCCCTTGCCAAGCCCATCTGCCTCCCCCCGCAGCCCCATCCTCCCTCTGCTCCCACCAGCAGCGGACGGGGGCAAAAGCCAGTGACTGGTGTGGCCTCTGCGGGGGACATCCCCCCAGGCTGGGGTCTCACGGGATGCTCTTGGAAGCTCCTCTCCTCCCACCGCCACCTCTGCCCTCTCCTGTCCTGCCCCCGGCTCGGCGCGGGGCCCCTCCGCGGTCCTTGCGTGCAC
>NW_009216496.1:24034-36147 GCF_000690835.1 Fulmarus glacialis
CGGCTCCTTCCTGCCTCGCTAAGCTCCGCTTTCCTGCAGCCGGGTCCAAGCTCTTCTTGGCCCTTGCCTCCCGCCTGCGGTGTCTAAAAATAAATCCCCTGTGCAGGTCTGGGGAAGAGCTTCTGGGCTGGAGTTCAGCCCTGGGAGAAAAATGAAATAAAGAAGAAGTCAGTGCCCCCTGCCCCGCGGTGTGCTGGGGCTTGGAGCTGCCGAGCTGTGCTGCTCCAGCCTTTGAGGGCAAATGTTACCTTCTCACCCAGGGATGGAGCGGCCCCAGGGCTTTGGAGATGCTGGCCCCATCAGCGTGCAGCCTCCGTGTGCAGGGCGGGCTGTGCGGGGTTGGGAAGTCATGCCCACCCGAGCTGCCCAGGGCTCAGCCCCTTACAGGTCACAGCTGGACACAGCACAGGGGGATCTTCGGGTGGGTGGAAGGGATCCACCCCTGGAAACATCCTGGAGCCATCTGTGCCCCGTGGGACCTCACGGGGCACTCCTGCCCTCCTCAGCCTCAGCTGCTGGGTCTCAGCCCTGCATTTGGGTGCCCGTGTGGTCCCTTTGGGTGTCTGCAGAGGGATGGGGAGCGGGTCCAGGAAGCAGATCCGCTTGCAATCTGGCGGGGTGATGAGGTTTTTTGGGGGATTCACTCTCTGCGCTAGCTCACAGCACATGGTGCCACCTGGGGCCAGGCATGCCCTGCATGGGGGTACCACCTCCCCCTTCCCTCCTGTCCCCAGGAGCCTCATGCCTTCCGGGAAATGGGGTATTAAATGGTGTCAATGAACCTCTCTGGCAGAGGTTTCAACAAATGGCTCTTCCCCAGCCTGCTGGGTGGGAACGGATGGGTTCAGGGGAGGGGAAGGCGAGGGGGCACGTCTGGGGCTGATGAACCTCCTTCCTCTGCTCATCGATCAGCTGTCAGGCCGGTGGAGAGACTCGGAGCATTAATTCAGCCCAGCTCTGGGGACAGTGTCCTGGACGGGCTGAGACCCACTGGTCCTGCTAAGCTGGGAGAAGTGGTCTCTGACTGATGGATGGTTTTATTCTCTTGAAACTCTCTGCATTGCTATTTATGCACATTCAGCACCGCAGCTGGCTGGTGAAGGGTGAAGGAGGCTCACAGCATTTCTGGGGAGGGATGTAGACAAACAAGGGGTTGTTTTAGACTGTGAGTGAACGCTTATGGGATATCTCTGCAGGGTGGGCAGCAGTCTGACCTGGACAATATTTCCCAGGACGCAAGCTGGTGTTAGGTGTCCCCTGAGGCTCCCTGGAAGATGGGAAGATGCAAAGCTTCGTGACGGTGGCTTTCCAGCCCGCAAGGGCTGCTGCTGCCCCGGCCGCCCCACCTTGGCCCCATCCCTGCCCTCCTGCCAGCTGCTGGAGCCCCTCTGCTGCCACCGCTGTGCCCAAGCCACCAGGCCACTCCATGTTCCAGGACACAGAGTGGTTGGAAGTTCTCCCATTGCTTCCTCCCCATCAAAATGACACCCTTGGCTGGGGCCAGCAGTGGATCTGAAGTTAATGGCTTTCCCCAGGAGTGAAATTTAGGTCCAGCTGGGATGATGATCCAGATCCTGTTGGGGTGACGGGTGCTCGATGGCAATTGGGGTGCTGAGGCTCTAGAAAACCCCTACTGCCCGCCCTCCAGGTTTTGCTGCAGGGATTTTTGTCTGCTGAGCTTGGACCTGCAACCCTGCCCGCTGCCCGACCCAGCAGGCTCTGTCCACCGTATTGTGGAAAAGAAAATGTTTGAAGGGTCTTCCTTGCAGAAGCAGCCCCTTCATCTCATTTCCCTGGGGTTTATCTCGCTGTGGATGAGGATGCAAGCGTGCATCTTTCTGCTGGCTGGCTCACACCGGCCGCACGGTCATAGGAAAGAGGGTCGGACGGCATCAGAGCTGCCCTGCTCTGCACAGGCTGGCCCTGTCAACGTGCCCGTCTTCAGGCGGGCCGGTGGCCCAGGTGGATGTGACAGGGCCCTGGCACGTCCCATGTCCTGCCCCTCTGCCTCCTGACGCAGCCCCGATCTTTATATAGCCGATGCTTCCTGTTTGTGGGGCGTGCGGGGAGGCTTCTCGCTCCCTCGCTTGCTCTTCTCCCTCTTGGCCGAGGGCAGGAGAGAGTCGGTGTCCTGGGAAAAGTAAAACTTGAAAGCAAAGCTGGACTCTTCATTGTCAGGAGGCTCGGCATTTTTTTTTTTTTTTTTTTTTTTTGATGCATTTCCTTTGGGTCGTTTCCTTTTCATTCGAATGCGGGTTAAAAATATGTTTCCGCTGACATCACCCCGCTGTCCCTTTTCGGAAGAGATCTGGTGCTGGTCTCCGTGAACACCCCAGGGCTTTGCATTCCTTCGACGACCATGAGAAACACGCCTGGAATGAGCAGCCGGGCCAGCCCGGGGCAGCTGGTGGGGACAGGGGAAGGACCAGCCAGGGAGATGGGACTCTTGGACTTTTTGTGTGGGTTGTTAACGGGGCTTGTAGGCGCTGCTCTTTGCACGGGGGAAATTCAGCCTCGTTTGCTACCTGGCAGGTGAGGGCAGCTTGGGAAAATTCAGCTCTTCTCTCATCCCAAGCAGGGGCTCTCATGGAGGAAGAGGATGAGAGACCGTGTGCTGCCCTCCTGCTGCTTGTGACTGTTGTGCGGTCTCTGCTGGAGAAACCCATTGCTGCTCTGGATCTAGTCAATCCTATGCAGGTGCCACGGGACAAGCAGATCCTGAGAAGTAATACGCACATTTTGTCCCCCCGTCTCTGTGCAGGCCCCATCGGCCATCAGCACAGGTCTCAGCAGGATGGGACTGAGGGGTTTGACCCACAAAGGTTGGTGGACTCAAGAGAAGTGGTCACAGGCTCTCTCTCTTCCAGAGCCCACAAGTCCTGTGGGGCCAGCACCTTGCTGTCTCACATGGATCTAGCCCAGGGCCTCCTTTCCATCTCTCCAGCCTCACAGGACCCTGCACATCCATGGTGTCTACACTGCTCATGAGGTCACCTGGCACCTTCTCCACCCATCTACGCTGTGGTGGTGAGACCTCAATTATTGCTCCTTGTGGAAAGGCTGGAGCTGTTGGCAGCAGGTCGATGGCTCAGAGATGTGTGGAGGGATGAACACATGGGTTGCTTGAAAAACCAAGGCCTTTGCTGCACCCCAGCTGCAACTCCATGGGAGAGAAGCTGGAGCTGTTCCCTCTCTGAAGCCCACTGGGGATGGGGCTGAGGCTCAAGCATTTCTCCCTCAGCCGCGCACATGCTGAGAGGTCTCAGGGATCCTGGAGGAAGGGTTATGGCCAGCAGCCCCAGATATTTATACAGCTGTGGCTTCACGCTCTTTGCTTTGTGCTGGGTGGCCCTGAACTTCCACAAAATATTTGGCATGTGGGGCAAAGGGTCCGTGCAGCCATGCCTCATGCTGCCGGCTTGGACGGGGAGTAAGGAAAGTAGCTGGCCTGGTCTCTGATGGCCGAAGTTGCTGAGAAAGGATTTCTCCCTGAGCTCTCGCAGTTTTCCCATCCTGATGAAAGCTTTCGGGAAGTGAGAGGCCAAATGACTATTTTGGAGCTGCTCACTCCAGAGAGGCCATTTTGTTGTGTCAATCAACTTCAGAGCGAGTTTCAGGAGGGAAAAGCTGTCCTAAGAAACATGTGTCAGGGCAAACGGGACGTTTCAACTACTTCCAAACACGTTTTCAATGAGGAGAGATCTGGAGAAGTGGACCAGCTCCAGTTCAAGTGAACCATCATTTTCTAATGAAAGTGGCTTGCTTGGGAGGCTCCTGGCTGGCACGAGTCACAGTAAGTCCCTAGGAACAGCCACCCACACCGAGCCTCTTCATGGCCAGATCAACGGTGCAATGCCTCCCGCGCACACTCTGCCATCTCACTGCTCCACCTCTCCAGATGTGCTATGTCGGCTGAAAAAGGGGCACCTTGCCCCATTTTATTTCTTTTCCCAGATACCTCCTCCAAAAGACCACCTCATTGCTCACTTCCTTCATTGCTCCTCCATCTTCCTCACGGGCAGATGTCAGCCTCCCACATCCCTCCCTGGCTATTTTCTCCTTCTCAACCTTTCCTGGGCTGGCTGTCTCCTCCCTGCCGTGGTGCTTGCAGGCAATCCATCAAACAATCCTGCCATCCCCTGAGCTATGGGGCAGCTCTTCCTCTGTCCCCGATGTTCCTGGAGAGTTATGAGGTGCAGCCACGTCCCAAAATACCAGGCTGTGACCTGTGTGGTTCCCGAGGGGAGTTCTGCATCCCAGATGGGATCTCAGCTGCCTCATGAAGCTTGAGGGCACTTGGGTGTGAAGATCTGAACTCATGCTGCGGAGTCAAAGGCAAGTTCATCCCCAGTAGCTTGGAAGAGACCTGAAATCTGGGGATAGAGACATTTCTGGGTGCTACTCTGAGGCAGCACCCACCTCCTAGATGCAGAGACCCAGTGGTGGGACAGACCATGGGGCAGAGGTGGGACGTGGGCGCGGGAAGACAGCCGGCCTGGATGGTCCGAACGCGCCTTTTGGTGGGCATGCTGCGCCGGTTGCTTGTGCAGGGAATGTGATGCCGCAGGGTGAATTTGAGGAGCAGGATTGTCCAGACTCGGGTAGCCGCTGGGGCAGGGACCTGGGACCTGAGCAAAGGAAAACCCACGGCTCCAGGCTGCAAAAAATCCCCGCTGCTCCCCAAAGACAAGGGCAGAGGACAGCCCCGTGGTTTCCAGCCAGGAATGACAAATAGGGCAATTGCTCCATCTTGTGACGCAACCTGCAAATGCAGCAAAACTGTCGGGAATGATAATGGGAATTAACGTCGAGGCTGCTCCTAGCTCGGCCTTTCCATCGCCAAGTCCATCAGAGAGCTCCATGTCCCATTGCTCAGGCAATGAGCTGGTGAAGGGGCACGATCCAGCAGCAAACTCTATTTTTGTTGGGTCAGTGTTAACTAGATCCAGTTCCTGATCTGTCTCACCATATCGTAGAAACCACTGAAAAATCTGTGTAGGACGGGACCTCTGCAAGCCTGAGGGCCACCCTCTTGCTTTCCCTTATTCAACTGGAGTTTTCTTCACAGCAGCTTTTGGCCACTGCCTTTTGCAGTGCACCTGTGGGAGTCTGGCTCCATCCTCTCTGTGATGCCCCATTAGGGAGCTGAAGGCAGCAGTTAGATCCCCCTCTGCACTTCTTTTCTCCGGGGTAAGAAACCCTGTTTCCTCAGCATCAACTTGTGTACCACGGGCTTCATTCCCCCAATGTTCCTGATGGCCCTGCAAATGCCAGTAGCCTCAGGAGGAGGAGAGAGGGAGGGATAGACAAAAAACTGCAGCAACTGGTGTTTTTGGGAGCAGTTTGGGCTTGTGTTGAGACAAAGTGGCATGTGGCCAGAGCCCATGAGCGAGGGCAACAGCCAAGGCATGCCCTGCGCTAGCTGGTGTGCTGACAGGAGACTCGGGTGCCCCGAAGACAGCTGGTGAGTGGGGACATGAGGAGAGAAAGTGCAGAGGAATTAGAACAGTGGAGGCTGGGTGCAGACCTTGCAAAAGGACAGGATTAGGAGGAAATGCATTGCCAGTGGTAATGAAAACGGTAAAAATGGTAACGGTAACAGTAATGAGCTGGGACAGCGGAACTGGAGCAACCAGCCTCCTTGGTCCAACTCCAAGGGGCTGAAGCTCAACATGTTGCAGTTAGAAATGAGATGACTGCTTTCTGGCAAGGGATGAGGTGGGCTCTTTCATGGATACAGAACCCTGTATCCCTCCCCCCCCCCTTTGGTGTTCCTCCCAAAGGGCTGGACTTGTTCAGACGGGCTGACTTTGAGCAGGGCTGAGCTCCAGAGGAGGCCAGGAAGCAGCGTCCCAGACACCATGAAGCTTTTTGCAGCCTCTCTGCTTTTCTATGCATGCCACCTCCACGGTGTTATTGCAGAAGGGGCTGGTGTGCTTACCCATTAGTGCTCTGCTCAGCGCTGGGACCCGGGGCTGCTCGGAGCGATGAGGGGGACAGTGGTGTGCAGGCAGCAGGGGCAGTTCAGCTTGCAGGAGTGGTGGAGGCACTGGTAGGGACATGGGCTGGGGTCCGGTGGCATGGTTAGCCCTGCTGGGGGTGCCTGGACAGACTGGCAAGCCTGTCGTGGTGTACGATGCTGTTTGTGGTAGGCATGCACGGAAGTGTGCAATGAACATCCAGAGCAAAGGCTTGAAGCTGATTTTTATACTCCCTGAGAACTGACTCCCATCTGAAAAGCAAAAGCTCTTGAGTGCAGACGTGAGGGCTGGTGCCTCCTTTGGACACATCTTCCCCGTGTCCTGGACTGTTAATTTCCAGCTGGGGTTTGGGAGTGTTGGAGATCATACGTGTGCTGCTCTGCAGGAGATCACACCCCGGCTCCTCTCTAGCAGCCGTGCGTCAGGTTCCTCTGGTTTCATGGCATGGTTTTGGCAGCGCCTGTGAAGTTTGGGCTGGTAATGGTGTTTGGTGTTTAATGACCTCAGCCTTCATCTTACTGGAGCCCAAGAAGTTCATGAGAGCGAAAAAGCCGATGGCTTGCTACTAAGGGGTGTGTTTGCACTGAAAGGCACCATGGAGGAGAGATCCTCAAACCAGTGCTGCTCTCAGGCTGCCGGTCTGATCAAATCCAGCCTTGCCTTGGCTAACTCAACTCGCTTCATGCTGTTAGACTGCACCAGGATCCCCATGGGCTTGTGACCCACCAGCTGGTGCGTCTCTGACCCATGTCCCCTGCCTGCCTGGTTCTGCATCCCGCACAGGCAGCACGAATCGGTGGCTCTGTCTGTGCCAGACGATTCGGGATGATTTTCTCCATCGCTGTCCCACAAGGGTGCAGAAGCCATGGCACTGCAGCTGGGAATGCAGTAAATACCATGGTGGAAGGACCCTTGCTCCCATACCCCAAAAAACGCTCCCCACCTTATGGCTTTCTGCCCTTCCTCTCCCCAGAGACTGACCAGCCTTTCCTTGTCTCAGAAGGGTGCAATACAGCCACCTCTGCTCGAAATCCATCTCTGCAGGGATGCTGTCCATGCACGCCTGAGCACAAAGCACCTCTGCAAGGAGGGGCTGAGCCCGGAGGAGGTGCTGGAGCACAGCAGCCCGATAAACCAGGGGTGCCCCAGCAGACGCAGCAGCATCTCCCTTTAAGACATCACTACCTTCTTCCTCCTGCCAGTGAGAAATGCTGATGTGGAAGAGGCAATTATTGGGCACCAACTGCATCTGTCCGGCTCCGGCTCGGGCCTGGGAATGATCTTGACCGACAATGAGCCTCCTCGGCTTTGCTTTAGGGCTGCGCGTTAATGGGAAAGCAGGGAAAAAAAAAAAGTTGAGAGAAGCCCGAGAGCTCCGTGGGAGAACCAGCAGCAATCTGTTGTGCTATAGATCACGCAGTTCCCCCTCCGAACATAAAAACAAAAATTAAAACCATTTACGAGAAAAGTCACTTCCTGGTAATTTATAGCCCTTGGCTCCGGAGCAGCCGGGCGGGGGAGTTCAGGGCTGCGGCACGGGGGGAGGTTGCTCTCTCCACTTTTCCTCCTTCCTGTAGTATTTTAGTTTGGGAAAGGCGCTGCCATTCAGATCAGCCCCCAAATTCCCACCGCTCACACTATTCAGAGGAAGCCGACCTGCCAAAAGGGTTTGCAAGAGTAATTTAGAAGTCATTTGAATCTGCATGGTTGCAGCTTGCTTTGATAGTGGGGAAAGGCTTGAATTAAATCCGCTCCCGGTTCCTCTGAATGGCGTGTGGATCTCGTTGCAGGCTGCCGGGGTGCTCCTGGGGTGGCTCGGGCTGGCTGACCCACCGAGAGCGAGAGGCTGTTGCTGATTTACTGGAGGGTCTCCAGCCCAAAAGTGGGGACATCTCTAGCAGAAAAAGCAGATTTTAAGGAGAACAGCTTTACTCTGCCCTTCTCTCAGAGTCCAGGACTGCAGCGCTGCCACCCAGGGGGTCTTCTGGAAAACCCGACTCCGTTTTTTGATGTTGTTTGGATAATTTGCCTCATGCAAGGGTGGGGAGGATGCTGATTTACTGGAGGGTCTCCAGCCCAAAAGTGGGGACATCTCTAGCAGAAAAAGCAGATTTTAAGGAGAACAGCTTTACTCTGCCCTTCTCTCAGAGTCCAGGACTGCAGCGCTGCCACCCAGGGGGTCTTCTGGAAAACCCGACTCCGTTTTTTGATGTTGTTTGGATAATTTGCCTCATGCAAGGGTGGGGAGGAGGCACTAAATATCATCAGGACCTTTCACTGAGGCATAGGACAGTGTTTCTCTCAGTTTCATGAGTAAAGCACCGGTCTGGGGCTTGGGACATCTGGCCTCAGCCCTGTGCCCGTCCCAAATTTCCTGCGTGAGGTCACCTGTCCCCGAGCCCCGAGTGCCACTGCTGTGACACACGAGGAGCCACGCTACCTTTGTGGGGCTGCTCCGAGCCTCAGGACAGCTGGGCTCGTGACAACCCTTCCTCCTCCCCCCAGACCATTCTGGGGGCTGGGGAACACTGGTGGCTATGGAGTTAGTCCAGACAGCCCGGAGAGGAGCCGACCAGAAAGTTCAAAAGCAGCCATTGGCACTTCAGACATGTCTGTGGATTTTTTTTTTTTTATTCTTTTTTTTTTAAAGGAAAGCGCAAATAATGTGTTTTCTCCTAGGACTGAGTGCCAAAGCCGTCACCCCCAGCAATGACGGGCGTCTCGTGGGAGAGTGTGGTGGAGAGGCAGCAAAGCAGAACACCCAGAGATGTCACGGTGCGGAGGAAGGTGGCATGCCTCATGCATCACAGTCCGGGATGTCACCGGTCTCATTGAGATAAATGGGGAGGTGGCCCCAGGAGAACTTGGAAGTCACTTCCATTTAGCAGCTTGCAGGAGCCGGCCTGAGACGGGTCAGCAGGAGACAGATCTCTCCATGGTGGTCGCGGCTCAGCTCCTCCTGGAAGGGTGAACCTGTCCCACCCCATAACCTGGCTGTGCAGGCAGGGAAGGGACTTGGGGTGTCCTTGCGGGCAGACACATGAGCCCAAGCAGCCCTGTGGTGCCGTGCCGGAGGGGCAGAGCGTGTGCCTGGGGACAGTGCCATGGGTCACCAGAGTGGGGATGGAGATGTGTCGTGAATGGGAGATCACACACGTGTGAGCTGTGACATGTGGTGGCATAGCAGGGCATCTTTGGAGGGATTTGCTGAGGGCATGGCAGGTAGAAGATGGCCTGGCTCTGCTCAGCTCCGGGAAGACCCTCTCGACGTGCCCTCTGGACACTTCATGGAGCTCTCAGGCTTCAAGATATGGGAAGTGTCTAAAATCAAGACAGACCAGGGAAAGGCGATGGGCAGGGTGGAAGGGCCAGGTGTGCGGTGCTCCGAATGGATGATACGTCAATTGTTTCTCAGCAAAATGGGTATGCAGGGAGGGAGAGGACGTGTCAAGCCATAAAGGGAACGCAACGAAGAAGAATGGGGCTTTTAATTTAAAATGAAATGCCCAGGGAAACCTCTTGACAGAGAGACGTGTCAGGCCATGGAAGATTACCCAGGGAAGCGCTGGAGATCCCATGGGGGACGCTCAAAACCAGATTAGAGAAAACCGCTCTGGTCACGGCGAGGCGTCCAGCACGGCCGGGAACAGGGGTGAGCGAGGGAGCTTGGCCCCTTCCAGCCTCAGTCACTACTGGTTGCCTCCAGCTGGGAGCGGGGTTTCTATTTGAGCAGTTTATCGCTCTTTTAGGTTGTGAAAGACCAGTCTCTTTCATCTTTGGACCGAGCTCAGAGATTCTCCACTTCACAGAGAAACTCATGAACTTAAGAGCTGCCCGTCCCCCATGGAGGTGGTTTCTTGAACGTGAAGGAGAGAAAGTCCAGCCTGGTGGAGGATCCCCAGGGAAAGGGAGGTGTCACTTCCCCAACCCCTGGGAACGGATCCATCCAGATCCTGCCAACGTGTGGACCCGGGCTGCGTTTAAGGCCTGCATTTCGATGTGCCTCCTTTGATTTGACTAATTGGCCAGCGGAGCTGCAGGGAGACCCAAGTGCCGTGTTGAAAGGATGAGATGAAATAAGAGCGCAGAATAAATCATGAGCCAATTTCCAGCATTTTCTTGGCTGAAATGGAATGGCTAATCATTTTGATGGCAGAATTAACATAATTACTCTACCCACTGGCCCAGGCCAGGCTGAGCAGTGAGAAAAACAGGCTGCTGTTTCAAAGGGAGATGTTTATGGAAGTGATTGAGTGAGTCGTGGGACTCGGATCTGGGGAGAGACTGGCTTGGTCACGGGGAGCCACGGCTGCTGTGCTGGACCTGAGCGTCCCGTTTGCTCTGTGCAGTTGTTGCTTCTTAGGCAGAGCCACATAAGCAGGATTTCCCATCCTGTGTTTCCACCTTTCATGCACAAGATTCAGTGAGCGATGGTTGAAACCAGAAGGAATTTTAAAAACAGAAGAAAAACAGAAAAGAAGGTTGACAGTGTTGTGTTGCGCTGGTTAGTGCAGCAAGACCTCAGACCTTTGGTTACACCCGGAACAGCCAAAGAAATCAAACCCAGACAACTTTCTTGAAGAACCCAATCTTACGAGCTACTTTGCACCTACATCTCCTGCTTTCAGTAATGTTTTACTTGATTTTACTGCACGCAGGTGCTGGCTTTGTTTTGCTCTCTTTTCTGACGTCATGCTCCTATTTTTCTATACTTTTATGCAAAACCATCACAGACCCCATAAAGACAATATAGCAATTACCATGACTTTTGGCAAATATGGTGTTTGTAGGACTTTGACTTATCTGAATTGGGAAGGCTTGTATTGCATGAGACTTCTGTTTTTAATTAGGCTCCATCTTGAGATCAGCAGCTAAAAATTGACAGCAATAAATCTCACTCTCCTTCTCACTAAGGTGTTTTGGGTTGGATGCTTTATAATGAAATCTTAATCTGCATCTTGTGTCTTTCCAGATCTCCCATTTGAGCATCTGTCTCCTGCAAGCAGCCCAACTGGGTAAGAGCTTTACAGAGCTGTAAACTCCCTTAGCTCAGGCCGTAGAAGACCATGTGAACAGATGCAGAGACTCCTGGTTTCATGTCGCTTCCCAACAAGAGATGTGAGGACACTTTTCATGATGGTTTCAAGCCCTTCTGCTGCTTGTTTCCTTGCTACACTAAGGCTATCTAAGGTGGTGAAGCTATAGTCAACTTGGCTTCTTGACTCTATAGCCTTGGTGCCAAACTATAGTCTTAGGGCTGAAAATGTCCCTACCCCCTTAGGAGCATTTGGGCATTCTAGGACAGCTCCTGGGATGCAGGATTGGTCCAGTCAAGCCATGAGGTCTTGTGCAGCCCTGTGTTTCTTTGATCCTCCTGTAATGTTTGAAAGAAATTCTCATATTGCTGGGGAAAAAAAAATCTGATCAGCAAAGCAGAAACCTTTTAATGACAATCTGAGTTAATGTAGTAACAGAGCCTCCAGCCACCCGAGTTTCCTATGAGGTTATCGATTGTAGAACGACGCTTGTATATTGTGTTAACATCGTTCATAAGGAGGACAATCCTTGTTTACTTGTTTTGTTAACATTGGAAGACTCCAGGGCCTTCCCACACACATTCATTTGCATGTTTCTTCCAATGAAAAGTAATAAAATATTAATATCATTAAAGGAAGGGGGGAAAGAAAGAGGCCTTGGACTGCTCCTCTGATTGAATGAGCGGGTGAGCTGCGTGTTCTCCAGCAGAAGAGCAAGGGAGGATGGAGGGTAGAGGGTGCACACAAATTTTAACCCGGTCACCTGGCCCTCGTGACTGTGACTGCAGCAAAGACTTGCACGGCATCCCGCAGCGTCTCACCCGCTGTGCCGCGTGGCCGTGCTCCAGCAGACCCGGACAAAACAGGGTGCTGCTTTGCAAAGGTTCCCCTTCCCTGAGCCACACGTCAAGACCGTGGCTGTCAGAGGTGGAAGGAAACACCTGAAAGAGGGTCTTTGGGGCCTTTTTGGTCCCTGCTCATTTCTCCTCCTTCTCTCTCATTCTGTTTCTCACCCAGAATGAAGGGTTGGACCCGTTTTGCACCCTGCAGCAAGGCATCAGCTCGTGCCTGCGCCCGCTGCGCCATACTTATCAGC
>NW_009216496.1:36160-43363 GCF_000690835.1 Fulmarus glacialis
TCGTGGTCTCTCCGTATCAACGCACGGGGCCCTGGCTGGCCACGCTGCCCGCTGCCATGGACCCCCTGCTTTCATTTCCTTGGTGAGGAGCAGAAACACCCCGGACTCCAGGAGCTGAAGTCATGGGCTAATCAGGATGTATAGCCAGCCACTGAGGCCATGTATATTTAATGAGCCCTGTTAAAGGATTTTTAGAAGTGCTCTCCCCATGGACACGACGATGACTTCTTTGTTTATAATTTTTTCCCCCCTTTCCTGTTGCCACTAATCACTAACTCTCTGCTCCTTAATGGCACCTTTGGGGAGCTCTGGGGATGACTTATTTATTTATTTATTTATTTACTTGCTCCAGACTGGGGAAAAGCTTCCTCCCTCCCTGCCACCGTCACGGGCAGTCGCAGGTCTCCAGGTCCGTCTACACCGGAGCCTTCTCCAGGGCAGTGACTCCAGGTTGCGGTGGGCTGACAGAAGTAGGATCCGGGTCCATCCCCTCCCTGGCTGACAGCTGAGAAAGGCAGAAGAGACGAGCAGAGAGGAAGAGGAAGGGAGAGCTCCTGCACTGGAAGGTGGCTGCAGGAAAACAGGGTCTTTCCTGCTGGGCACCTGGGCTGGGAGGTGAGCGCTGTGGAGAGCTGCCTGAGAGCCCAAGTGATGGCCCCAAAACACGGGGAGATGTTTAAAGGTTATATTTGGTGCCTGTAAGTCGGCACTATAAATGCTGAGCACTGCCGGTGCAGCAGAGCTGGTCCGCCAGCCTCCTCTCTCCCTGCCCACCAGCTGGGGTACCCAGCCACTGCCTGGCCCAGGGAAGGGGGTACCCCCTAGCCCTGCTCTCCTGGGGTTTGGGCGCCCTCCTCTAGGACTCTGGCACCTGCCTCCTCCTCCTCCTCGTGCCTCCCACAGCTGAAGGCAGCGAAGCCCCGTCCCCTCTCGCAGGCACAGGCTCCATCTCCAGGAAATTCCCCCCTCTCTGCACATCGCGAGGGTCGGACCCTCTGCGTCTCCTCCCAGGGCCTTTCTCCTTCTTCAGGGCTTTGCCAGTGAGAGGAAGGAGCAGCTAGGTCCAGGGGGACCCTGGGGGAGGAGCGAGTGACTCGTAATGTTAACGTTAACGTTAATGTTAATGTAACACCAGAGCATCCCATTTCACTCGGCCAGGCTCTTGTTGATGTGACCTACTTTGCTAGAGATAGACACTTAGTGCTGTGTGCGTGTGAGCATGTCAGCTCACGTCCTCTTTGACCATGTCCTTCTCTCTTGCTAGGTTCCCTTCGAGCCCAGGGAACCACGCTCTGTCCATCACCTTGCTGCAATCCGCCTGGGTTATGCTTTGATGCTCTGAGCTTCAGTATGACATAAACCCGAGGGTATGTCATGGGGGACCATCATCCTCAAGCCTCCTAAGAAGTTCATAGGAAGCTGCTCTCCATGTCCCAGTGCAGAGATCATTTTAACCTGAGGTGGGGACCCCGTCAGTGCCACTGCTGGGGGGCTGGAAGACCTCACTGCTGGGTATCCTAAGGCTCCTCCTCTGAGCTGAAAGTCCCAGGGAGAATATTCCTTAATCCTGAATCTGAAACTTTGTGGAAAAACTGGAATTCAAAGACTTCAAGTGAGGTTTTGCTTTAGCCCAAATCAGGCTGGGAAGAGAGACCTGGGAGCATTCGGAGTTGTGGAGCACTTGGGTAGTGCTGGTTATTTTTGGCTAATTTAGATGTACTCATTGTGTCATCTGAACTCTGCAGGCAGCAGGAGGAAGAAGGGAGGCTCTCTAGCTTTTGGGACTCAATAGTTTTGATCTGTCTCTGAGTATGTATCTTGCTCTTGGGCTCTTGGGCTTGTATTCCTTTGCTACAGCTACCAGACCTGAGGAGAAGGCATCTAAGACCCAGATGCAGGGCCCCATCCTGCACAGGATGGAGGAGCCAGGCCATACCTCAATTCTTGGCCCAAAGACCCAGATGACAGCCCTGATGCCCTTGGTGACCCTAGATGGATACTTGTTTGTGACATTTAGCTGCCGGCCTTTTTCTGAAGTGTCTGAAAGTATCTTCTGTCTCATGCAACCTTGAACGCTACCAGTTGGGCTTGGAAATCGGTTCCAGAGAAAAAATTGCCTTTTTTTTTGAATTGAGAAGTATTTTTTTGAAAATGGAAGCCAGAAAACTCTGTCTGCTTTCAGAGGAAAGAGTTACATCTTTAATTTTGTGAAGAAGAAAAAGAGCCAAGAGCTGAAACTTGCTAGTGCAGGTTCCCAGGCTTCTACCACTGACACAGTGCCCCAGTGTCACTCAAAATCTTCCTTCTTGCAAGGTCACACATGCCAATTTGCTCAGGCTGGGGGTCTGGACCTCCCTCTGGCCCCCTGCTAACGCTGCCCAGCTGACGGCACTCTCCCCCAGCCTCACCTAATGCAATGCAATTAGAGAAAAGCAGAGCTGGTCCCAGCCCCATGCTCTTCCCAGCTGAGGCTGCTTCACGTCGGGGCTGCTGAGTGGCAGAAAACTCCCCTTCCTCCGCACATTAATTTGCACTCGGTTCTGTTGCTGGCTCTTCCTCCAAGCCAACCGGTAGTGCTTTTTAATTGACTGGAGGGAGCCAGCTGAGCTGATGAAGGGCTCTCCAGAGCCCGAGTCTCTTCCCTCCGTAGCCTTCTCAGCCACCGGTAGGTAGAACAGCAGGAAACCCAGATGGGGAATTGAGCTGGCTCTTCTCTGTGAATGCTCCCATACCTCTGTGGTTGGAAACTGGTTTTCCAGCTCATATCTTTATCCCTGTAACTGGAAGGGAGGCCCCCTTCCCTGGTGCTGCTGTGAGAGGTGTCACAAGGCAGCCAGTTACTCTTCCCAGACGTCCTACTCCTTCCTGGTGTACTGCACTTTGACAGGGAGCTGTGGTCAGCCCAGGACAACCTGTTACCATCAGCTGAGCCAGATCTTTTAGCATTCCTGAACTTACACTGACTGTTCACATCTGTCTCTGGCCCCAAACTTGTCCCTGGCCAGGGATAGCTGCCCACAGAAGCCAGGAGATGTTGGGATGTTGGTGCAGGGACCTGCCACCCACCCAGCCCTCAAGACCCCCAGGAGCCAGGGAGCTCACCCATGATCCTCAATCCTTGGTTTAGCTTGTGGACCCCTTTCCTGCTCTCCCCCAGCCCCTGCTTTGGGGAGCTGAGGCGGTCCCACTGCCCGGAGGAGATGTACGTGAGAGCTTGTTGTACTGGGGTCAAGACCAAGGACATGGTGACAGATGCCACAACACAGCCTGGGTCTTGTGCATTCAAATCCCGTTCTCTGTGTGACCTGCCTCATCCAGTCTGATTTCTGTGTGCTTGGTGCTTGAGCCACATGCCGACCCATCCCAGGGTGAGAAACCATGTCTTGTTCCAGATGTGACCCCGGTGGCACTGAAGCAGAGGACTGTGGAGGATTACCCCATCCTTTTTCTCCGCTCCCAAACTAGCACAAGGCCATTGCATCCTGCAAAGAGTAAAGGTAAGAAACATCCAAACCCTGGCCAGGATTTCTGTGTGTGTTTTACCCTGCAGGCTGCATTCCCCGCCCAAGGAGGCTGGAGAAATGGTTACACCTAAGCCCTGACTCCCAAGGCCCTGCCTGCTTCTGAGTGCGCCTGCGTGTGTCCGTGCACGCATGCCATGCACGGAAAGTTCTGCAGCAATGCTAATGGCATGGAGAAAAGCCATTAAAGGAGGAAGAGTTGAGGTTACAATATTGTGCTGAAAAGTTTATTGCTGCCTGTAGAGACATCAGGTCTGTACTTCCAGGATTACTCAGTGCTTAATGCCGAGCGCCTGCACATTAGTTTTGCCGGGAAGCCCATTTGGGGTTCTTCCAAAACGGAAAAATTAAAGGGCTTCCCTAATAAATGTGCTCTCCAAAAAAAAAAAGTCTCCAAACCCAGCCCAGGAACCCAAATCGAAGCAGCCAACGTGGGAGAAAGGCAGCACTGGAGCCTGGGGGAGCAGTCCCGCTGTCTGAGCTGGGGATGCAGCAGGGTTTGCAGCTGGCAGTTGTGGGAAGTAACACTTGTACCTGCTCCCTTCCTCTGTTAGGATCTCCTGAGACTCAGCTACGTAGGGATAAAATGCAAATTTACACAAGAGTTTGGGCGCACAGCAGGTAGATTTGCTTGGGAAATTCTTCTCCCTATTTTACTGACAAAAGGAAACTCAGCTCCAGACTTGCTCATAGCCTTGCTCTCTCTCTGTTCTCTGCACGCAGGAATGAGAAGCCAGGTCTTTCAAGTCCCAGTCTTACATCCAGGCTGTTGGGCCACTCTTTTCCCAGCATTTAGTGTACATCTGGGAACACAATTAGTGCCTGAAATAGATGCAGACTAGATGGTGTGGCAGCAATGATTTGGGGAAGCGGTAGTATTTCAGCCCTAAGTCAGGTGGTTCGGCTCACTTCTTGCTCCTGTTCTGGCACCTAACTCCTATCTGAAATCAATGAGAGTAAGGTGCCAAGATGCAAGTTAGACTCTGTGTCTCTCTGCAACTAGTAGATACTATAACTTCACATAGGCACTGCCTGGAAACCGAGTTGAGTGCGCACCAGAAGTTTTGTGCTGTTCTCAGTAAGTCCTTAAACTGCCCGCGTCAACAGAAAAGCCTTGAGAAAAAACCTTGTGTAGGTTAGGGATGGTTTGTCTGCTCTTGCCTTCTCCAAGATGGGGTGGGGGAGTGCGGGGACGTACGCGTGTCCCGAGGTGGGGGTTCGGCTTGGTTGGCCATGCTGGTGTGTGCTGGGGAATGGCACCGTGGTTCAGCTTGCCTTGGGAGGGGAGGGTGGGAGCTCTGCAACAGCCCTCCGCTCCCAGGGAGGTTTATTCGGCAATGTCAGGTCTTTCACCAAGAAATGTCATCTGCAGAGGGGAGTTTTCTCTTCGTGGTGTTTTGAGAAGGGAGTTAATGGTTTGCCTTATTTGGTGAGCCCCTGGCTGGGCCGTGTGATGGAGCATCTTGTAAGACCTGACCTGGCTGATCGGTGGGGCTTGCTGGGTTCTGGTACGTGCTGCCTTTAGCTGCAGGGCTGGGAAGACAGCCGTAGCCCAGCTGTGCGCTGCACTGCAGCTGTTGCTGGCGTTGGTTAAGTGGTGCTGATGCTCAGGCTTAAGAAAGAAGCTTGAGGCTGTTCTTGTTTTGCAGTCAGGTCACAAGATATCCAGAGAATTCTCTCACTTGGCTGCCATTCCATTTCAACATACTGTTTCTTCCTCCAAATAAACCCCATTGTCCTTGTTTCTGCTTCAATCCCTCTTTAGCAAGTCAATGCCAAGAAGTGGATTTGCACATATGCCATCACCTGCTGTTGCCAACCTACCTTTCCAGTGCGCTGGAGAGCTGTCAGGATATTTTCATGTCTCTCTATTTGAGGGAAAGCAAACAGTGTAATGCAGACTTATTGCTTGAGAGTGCTTTGGCCACACATGTGCAGCACAGTGGCCCATGGCCTCAGTGAGATGCCTCAGACTCGTTGCACTCATTGGGTTTCCCTTGCAGAAGGTGTTTATCTCCCATGGTACTTTCACTCCCTGGCAACGTCTCCTCCATGGCTCCTCCAAGGCTTGCTGGGTTTCAACCACTGCTCTTCCAAAGGGCTTATAGGGAGGACTTGCTTCGTCACCCCTTCAGGCTGCTTGTGCCAGACCTCTCCATCCATCCCCACTAACAGACACAAACAGAGGTTGTTTTGGTGACCTGCAGAAGCTGAAGGTGACCTATTTGAGGTCATGCACCCACTGAGCTATATCCTTCAGCCTGCTGTCCTGATCAGTTGCTGGTCTTGTACATTTATTGGAGATTACATATACTCTGAAAGGTTTTGTGGTCTCCAGAACCAGAGAACCAGATGTGGGAACCAGATGGCTGCTCTCCTTTCTCACAGCCATCTGGGCATTCTTGACCAATACCTGGGGAGCTCCAGCCACCTGTAGCAACTAGGAATCAGTCCTTCTGGTTCAGTTTTTGGCATAATTGCTGTGCCAGGGACATTGTCTGCAGTGGGTCTGGAAAGATTACATGACAAATAAGTCAAGCCTGAGGATATTTTGGGAAGAGCAAGGAAAAGCAAGGGAAGAAGAGGAGAGAGCAGAATAGTACAGGCAAGGAAAGCCCCACCAGCAGCAAGGCACTGAGTGCTTTCCATTGGAGAGACGACGAGGGGCTGGTGGGGCAATGCTGATTTGCATCACTTGGGCCAGCTCCACTGCTTGGAGATTACTTGGACTGCTGCTCACAGTTTCATGCCTGAGACCGTGCCTGGTGGCCTGTGGGAGGGCAGACAGAGCTCAGCGCTGCCACTCACCTGCAGAGCAACCCACGAGCCTCCTGCTCCAGCTGCTGACGGGTTCCCTATCCTGTCCTGTCTGAAAGACAGGCCTTCAAAACTTCCCGTCATCCACTCTCTTGGCTTCCCTCTTGTTCACCCTGTCTCAATATAGAAGGCACGTCTGAAGGGCTGAACTCACTCCAGAGGTCTTCTGAAGGCACCAGCCCCAAGTAAACCTCCTTCAGCATGGGAAGAGCTCCAATTCAGAGCCAGGCTTGGCAGGGTGGGTGCCCACCTGAAGCTGGGTCTGAATCTCTCCATGAGCTGTATTCAGCATCATTAGATGAAATTAGAAGAGAGAGAAACCTACTGTGCCCAAAGTTAGTAGAAAAGAGGTGGCAGTAGAAGATGGGTGGGTAAGATAGCAGGTTACAGGGAAGCAATGGAGCTTGGAGAGGGGGAAGAAGAGTATTTTAACCTCAGGGAGCTGTGAATTTCCTTGCAAAGACAGATCATTTTGGAAAGTCAGGATGTCCAGGTTTCACCCTTCCAGAGTCTGGGTGCTCTGCCCACTGAGGGATCTCGAAGCCCATCTGTGTCTCCCTCTTTAGTGCCTGAGGTTGCATTATTCTCCATTTACAAATCCTGCTGGGGAGAGCCGGGAGAGCAGACACTTCACGCTTCCCCAGGCGGAGGCTTGGCACTCAAATCCATCTGCATAGGGGCAATGCCAGCTTTTCTCCTCACCACAAATCCCTCTTCTGCCTTCCCAGGAGAGCAACTCAGTTCACTCTGAGGCGCTCGGGCGGTAGGTTCATTAGTGCACATTAGACAGGTCTGGTCCAGCGCTCACAGAGTGAGACAAGGAGCTGTGAGCTCTGGGGAATACGTTCCGGTTTCTCCACTCTTT
>NW_009216496.1:43375-49319 GCF_000690835.1 Fulmarus glacialis
GGCCTCAGTTTCTGAACCTGTGCAAAACAGAAGCTGTCTAACCTCAGTGGTCCTGGCTGCTGTTTAAATCCATGACTTGTCCTGTCCACCGAGGGCTGTTGCCTCTCTCCTTGCAGGAACACCTTGCCTATTTAACCATGTTAATGCATCTCCTCTCTGGTTTTATCTTTTTTGCCCTAGCCATTTTTCCTAGATCTTTTATCTTTATCGCTGGACTTTTTCCAGTTTACATTTCTTACTAGATACAATCCTGTTTCTATGGCCTTGGGTGGTGGTTCATCAAGACTGGTGACAGCTGAGTGACAGCTATAGGCAGAGCTAGACAGCAAGAAGGGAGGGAAGGTCCGTATCTTAGTTTATTAGGCTATATACTGCCTAGGGAGGGGCTTTCATGGTTGATGTCCCTGTGACTGCTATGAGGAGTTATTGTGATGGAGCTTATGGGTCAGGAGATGAAGTTAAATTCAGTTTTGAGAAACGGGAGAGAATAGGAACCTGAAAGAGAAGCTCCGGCAGAAGTCACAGCACTGGACAGTCAGAGGTGTGGAGACAGTGACTGTGAGCTGTGGGGCAGCAACCCCTTCTCCTTGTTGCCATCCAAGGGAAACCTTCTGAGAATTAGTGCCGAGCACTTTCTCCACTTCTTGGGCGGGTGATATGGTCTGTTAGCACCCGAGCAGACGAGTTAGAGCTAGTTCAGATACAACAGCCCATCTGAACTCAAAAGGGACTCTGCTCCCTGGATTAGCTTTTACTGTCTCTTCCTCAACCAAACTCCCCATGGGCAAAGCAGGAAGATTCAAATTGCAGATGAGCTCAAGCCCAGAGCAGGAAGATGCGGTGGAGAATTCGCCTCTGTCCAAAGTCTCGACTCCATCCTCACTCCCTCCCTCTCCGTACCTGGTGGCCTCGGAAGAGAGCAGGGACTGTGTCTGCTGGCAGCTCATAGCCCTCCAGGAACTGCTGTGTTGCAGGTTCTAAGTTCCATGGGGGAAGATAAAGTTGTCTTTCACAACTCATGTGTCAGCTCTGCCTTCCTCATGCGTCTTCAAGCTCATTCTCTGATTAGACTGATGCAAATGAGCTTTTAGCGTTGACACAGAGCCTGAGATTCAGGAGAACTGGGTGAAGTATCTAGCACAGTGCTTGAGAGCTGGACCACTTACTGGCCTCATGACAGTCAAAGCATCGTCCTGAGAGAATGAGGCAGGGCTTGGGCTTGTCTTTTCTAGTGTTTCTCCATCATTTTTACTCAAAAAATGCCCTTGCCTTTGGGGAAGAAGGTCCGTTGCTCCTCTACTGGCTTCTTTCTGGGTCCTGCTCTGCTGACCAATGCAGAGGGTCTGCAGGCTGCCAAGGCTGAGTAACTCCGATCTATTCATCCATGGCTATTTTCCAGTCTCTTGCATTAGTTACTGCTGTGGGACAAGTTCCTGGTGGACTCGTGGAGACTGCCTTCCCGAAAACAGCTCTTTTTACCTGCAAACCAAGGGCCCAGTGATACGGAAATCATCCACAGAGGGGAAAAATATGAGGAACATCTAGTCTTGTACCACCGCTGTTCTAACCAGAACTGCACTTTAAAACCAGGCATTTCCTCTCTCGAGTCAAACACCTGTTTCTGCTAAAAAGCCACCACCACTAGTCTCTCTGACTTGAGAGGCTAGTATTTTATTTAGGGCTGATCCATTTTTCTTTTAATTCAGATCAATGCAGGTTAATTGAGAGCAGCTTATTTTTACTTCTGCTGGTATCTGCCTGCCAAGATCAATACCAGTCATTTCCACTTAAACCGTTGTACCTTTACTGGAACTACTAGAGCACCCAGCTCTCCACGCAGCAGCGTATTACGGACCAGCCCCGTACATGTGGTTCCTCGTGTTATAATTGAAACCAGTCTCTCGTCAGTCTGGCTGCAGCGGCATCCTCGTAATGCTGGAAGGAAACGGAGACATGCTCAGCCTCAACCAGGAGATATATATTACAGCATGAAACATTTGCACACTAAAAATACTCAGCGAGGGGCAACCATTCATTGATCTCTCCTGCATTAATGGGGCCGCAGAGATCCCTCTGGCCACCCTTTGCCACTAGATGGGGCGATGCAGCAGCAGCTGCAGCCCCAGAGCCGTGGTCCGAGAGGTGGCTTCCCCTTCCTGGTCCCAAAGACACCGAAGGGGTGGCTTTGCTCAGCCCAGGAGGATAAGGAGCCCTCTGTTCCCGGACCCACGGCTTCTTTCGGCAAGGGTCGGTTGGGTGCAAAAATCCCCGCGGTGTCCCGGGAAGCACCGGGCACAGGGCAGCTTGCTGCAGAGGCTGGAGGTGGCACGGGTGCTCTGTTGCTGTCCCTGTTTCTGTATCTCCGGAGGCAAATCTCCACGGAGGGACCGATGGGGCGTGGGTTTGGGACCAGTCTGTTGCATCCCAGGGTTTGGGCTTGCCCAGTGGAAGAAGTCTTCATCAGCGGAGGTCGCTGGGGAAGGCCCAGCTTTCCCAGCAGAGTGCGGGGCTGTGGCTGGGATGGTAAACGCCGAGTTGAGCGATAGGGAAGGGACAGCGCAGGGGGAGTGAAATGTTCTGCATCTTGCCATTTCTGGGCCGGTCGGACAGCAGCGTTGGTGGGGCGGAGTGTGATGGCAGGGTTTGCCTTGCACCTCCGGCTGCGCGGGGACGGTGGCAGCAGGACGCATGGCCACAGCCGGGTGACGCCGGGAGGACCCAACCCGGAGTGCAGCTAGGCTTGACTTTGGCTGAGTCTCACACAGAGTTGCAGGGGACTCGGAGCAAACATCACAGGGAGAATCAAGGGGAGAAACCAGAAAAAAAAGAAAATTCAGATGGGAGCTCTGGAAACTGCATCCAGCCTGAATTCAGGCCAAGCCACTGTCCCCTCTCTCTGTATCATTGTAGCATCTCCATTCCCACCCCGTGCTACTGCAGAGGGGTGCAGAGCACTGAATAACCACAAGCTCGTTACATCCCCTCACCCCGAGAAAGCTGGATGTGGGGAACATTGCCAGAGGATGGTGGGGCAGGAGTGTACCTCTATGTGGAGCAAAACCCGGGCAGGCTGCAGGATTTTGTGGCATACAAGGTACATATTTAGGACAAGCTGCATAACTTATGATTTGCATCAAACCCTATGGGCAGCGCGGTGGCCCAAATGTGGTGGTCTCCACATTTTCCTGCTACTGTCCCCCGGTCTGCCTGCTCCCACCTTCCTTCTCGCCCTGCCTGGCCACCATCCCTGTGTCACCCAGCCCACCGCTCGCTCTCTGCTCTCGCAGCGGCTGAGCACCCGATCCTCTTGCATCAGCTGCTCGGAGGAGTCCGTGGCAGCATTTTAAGAATTATTTTTGGCATTTCACTAGCTGATACATTAATGGAGAGCAAAATCAGATGGACACCGGGCAGGCAGAAGATCCTCTGTGATGCATCAGTTCAATGTTTAAAGGATCTTTTCCTCGCAGTCTGCTTATTGGCAGAGGCTCACTTTAGCCAGGGCTTTGCTGGAGCAGCTTTCTGCTCCAACGGTGGTCTGTCCACCTGTACGGAGAAGGGCCAGCTCTGGAGGCTGCTGGGTCTTGTCCACATGGAGTGGAGGCAGGTGAAGCAAAGGGAGAAGGAACCTTCAAAGCGAAGGGAAAATCACTCCCTCCCTCTCCTTCCCTCGCAGCGGTCCCTGCCGTTTGCTGCTCTTTCCAGACCGGGTGGGCTGAGATGTCCCAGCCCAGCTGCAGTGGCTGATGTTTGGGGAAGAGAAGAATTACCAGTTTCCTGATGGGTAAAACCAGCAGGCTTGCAGAAGCAGTAGGGACAGAGCAGTCAGCAAGTCCTGGTCATAAATGTCAGAGGATAATGGCTTTGGGCCATACCCCTCAAGCAGAACTGATTTAAAGGGTCATTAAAAACTGTTGGTGTCCATAAGGGTGGGACACAGGGGCTCCAGCCCAGGTCTTTTATTCCCTCTGGCTGCATCAGTCAAGGCGACGGACTTGGAGAAGCCATATGTCAGCTAAATGTGTCTCTAATTGATTTGTGGATCTGCATGGAGTGTAAACATTTTACCAGTCAGAGACCAGCTGATCAGGAGAGGAGGAAAGAGGGTGGTGGGAGGGGAAAGGACGGGAGAAAGTCTGGTGTGAAGCGGTGGGGGAGCCTCGGACAACGACTTTTGTCCGGACCCATCAAACCCCAATTTATCTCTGCCCCTCCGCGGGGTTCCGTGGTAATGGAGTCACTCCCAGGGCAAAAGTTAACTCCAATTAGAGGGTTTGAAGGGAGGGTTTTCAATCCCACGTCTGCCCGAAGGAGCCGTGTCAGCTCACGTTATGGAGATGGGCCGGCGGCGGGCAGGGGAGCAGCTGGGAGCAGCGTGTGGACAATGAGGGGTGTCCTGGGAATCCTCCCCATGCCATCCCTCCTCCTCCTCCTCCTCCTCTCTCCCAGCGATGGACAACTGGCCACAGACTTGCTCGCACTGGGCTCGTCGCTCCTCACCTTTGGGGAGCCCTGTGGCAGTGGGGACCCAGGGCACACCCCACCCACAGACCTCTGCAAGGGCATGACCTCCCCCACCACCAAACTGTACCTTCAGTACAAATTTTGTGTTCCCAAACTGGCAGACGCCCCATAAACCATGTCTATTTACTCATCCCTCTGCACAACCCCTCTTTTTAACCCCTTCCTTGCCACCTCTCCTGGTTTTTCACAGGTGTACCCCACTTCCCAGCCCTCCGTGTGACCAGCCACCCTGGTGACACTGGATGAAGCCTGATGGGACCAAAGAGGGAAATCAATGAAAAGGCTGATGCTGCCCTGCAAAGCTGATGACCAAGAACCAGAAAACAGGTACAGACAGTCGTGGGCAGCATGTGGGAAAGGGCAGGCCAGCGTGGGAACAGCGTTAACCTGTTGGGTCACTGGGATTTTTCTGGAGAGGCGGCCATGAGGCAAGGAGGAGGACCAAAGCCACAGTGTCACCCCATGTGAGACCCCCGGTGGCATCTGAGACCCCCTGGGAAAATCTCCCCCCAGTGTCACCAGCACCATCAGGGTGGTCCCCAGGGTGCCACTCTGTGTATTTTCTTTCTCACCTCACCTCTTAGCTGCCACCTGCCTGAGGACGGGCTGTTCAGACCGTAAAGAGAAATGGAAAACCAGAGATCTTTAATCCCTTAGATTCCCTAGATTCAACTTTCAAGATTTTACTCCACAAAGAGTAGGGAGGTTTTGGGGGCTACCTTTCTGAGCATGAAAAATAACGTCCATAAGAAATCTCCTACTTCAACTCAAGAAATAATCGGTTCTAATGAGCCTTTTGATAAAACCGCAAAACTGAACAGATCTACTTCTTTTACAGAATATTGCGGAACTTTTTATTGGAATAAAACACAATGAATCATGCTTCAAACCATGTTTTTCTTTTTCCTCTCCAAGCCTGCGTTATGCAAAGCTTTCACTTGACTTGATTTCATGAACATGTTCACCTGAACAGAACTGAAAGCCATTCATGAAACCCAAGTCAAGTTCAAAGAGAAGAAAAAGTGGAGGAATTATTAGAAAATGTTAAACAGCATTGATTTAGGGGGTAGTTGGGTATTTTTTTGCCTCAGAAGGGTGATCTGGTTCTTAAATAGCCCTAAACTGGGAAATGGCAAGCAGAAAACAGGCTAAAGCTGAAGTCCAAATAACTGCCAAATGAAATACAAGGTTTTATTCAGAAATAGGGTAAGGCATCTTTTTCATAGGAACATCTTTTTTTCCCCAGGTGGGGGAAAAAAAATCCAGCCTTCCCATGTATCCAAACTAAATTTTTTCCCCATGTGACTCAGTGGGTTTCGCTATACCTGTTCGCACAGGCTGGGGCAGGAGCTGCGTTTCCAGCATGCGCACGAGCTGGGCGATGCCTCCCCGCCGCGGCACCCCACCGAAAAACCTGAGC
>NW_009216497.1:0-10649 GCF_000690835.1 Fulmarus glacialis
GAAATACAGGAGCTTTTAACGTCATTGTTGTATAGATTGAATTTTTCCCATGTTCTTTTATCAGTTACTTTATACAGTTGTATAACAGTTAATAAAAAAATGGATGTAGCTGTTTCATAAATATAAAACCCCTCTAAAATTAGTTGTTTTGCTTCCTGGTTACATATATGAAAGGTCACTGAAAAAGCAGCCTTTATTTATCAGGTCGTTAATTGTACTGTTTAATTATAATGGTTTTAAATACAAGGACTCTCTGCAGAAAGTCTGACTTATGCCAAAGTGGTAAACTTAGTTGGCTAAAATTTTGCTTAGAAGAAACAATTTTCCTGTTTTTCCTAGATAGTCATGCACGCGATCTGTTCTAGTTCTTCAATTTCCTCAAATGCATCTTATGAGAGGATGACTTCTTTTAGTTTTCATTCTACTTGCCTAAACATTGCTTGCAGAAATGGAGCAATCAGAGTATCATGACCTGAAATGGTGCAGTGGAGAATGTATGTTAAAGTCATTCTATGTTCGAACCCTTCAATAAGAGTTAATAATGCTTTAACAGTGATTCAGCAAGGATATCTATATCAAATTTAAGTTGCTAAACTTCTAGTTTCAGAGCAGACTGTGTAAGAAGGATTTTATTACATTTTGAAATACAAAGTGGCCATGTATTTTTATTGTGGCATAATGCTTATAATGAGATCAAATTATTTGATTTTGTGTATATGTCCTCATGAGAAATTAATCTAAGTTTGTGTTCAATATATCTGATTTACACAAATGTCTGCCAAGTTGTGCAAGACTCTAAGTTAGGTACATACTATTTGTTTCCTGTAGTATAATTTTTGTTAGTCAAGCTCTGTTGATATGAAATTTGAGATGTTAAAGCATGATTAAAGTTTGCAAAAATTGATACTAAATATAAGCCCATGTTTGGGATTCAGAAGATAATGACGGTCAAAGGATATTTTTATGGCCACAAAACTTGTGATGCATTTTTTTTTCACCAACTTTTCCAGTTTTCTATCCCTGTACTTGAATTTGTATTAATTTTTAGTTTTGTGCTGTTTTCAAGGAGGCCAGAAATATTTTGTTTTGACAAAATTTAGAAATACAAATTACCAGAGAGTAATTAGCTGGTGTCTTTGGGATATTCTCTCTACAGAAGAATTAAGTCAACCAGATGTTCTCCTCATCTTTGTCTATTTGATCCGTGTCTACTTCCCTCACACCCCAGCATATTTCTTTCTAGGCAATCTTTTTTTCTTGGAGATCCAGCACATTGCAACAAAAGGGTTGAAGAGCTTTTAGGTGTAGAAGAGACCTATTTGCCCCTAGCACTATGAAACAAGCTGTGCTGCAAGTATGCAGCACAAGCTGTTCTACCTCTGCACACTATTGTCTGTCGCTTCCCATCTGCTGCTAATAGCTTCCTCACCTTCCTTCAGTCAGGTTAGAAAGGACTACTATTTAAAATCACGAAAGAAACAATGTCCACCAGTACTTGTATGTCTATAATATTCTTCATTTTTTATAGCTCCTTCCATATGAAAGTTTCAGAGTGTCATAAACTTTAGTTAAGTCTGGCAATATCCTTAATAAGTAATTATATTTTTTTCCCATGGATAAGCAACACAAAGTGACTGTCCCTAGAAACCTAGACAGCTATCAGGGACAAAATGAAGGATTCTTACTCAGAAAATCCTGACGTGAGCACAAGAAGAACCTGCATCTTTTATAATCTAATTACAGATTACACATGAATGAGTTTGTGGGCAATCTCTCAATGACAAGAGAAGTCTGTCTCAATAATTGCCTTCCAGTCAAGCCCAAGTTGATGAACTAAAGTTTCAAAATTTAACAGATCTTCTTCATTTCAGCTTATTAATTATGTCATTGTTTAAAAACAAACAAACAAACAAACAAACAATACCCTCCCAGCCCCCAAAAAACCAAAACAGTTTTACTATCGTAAGGAAATGTCACCTCCTTAGTGTACTATGTGAGCATATACTGCTGGTACTGACATAAGATCAATTCCCAGTGTAGGTCAAATAAACAAAGAAAATGACTTAATGGTATTGAAAATATCTCACTTCAAGAGTTATAAAATTGGAGAATATTTCCATTCCTGAATGCTACAGATGATTCTGGATTAATTACTCTTCATTAAGTTTTTTACACCATGTGCAGATTCTTCAAACTTTAACACTATCTGGTTTAAGAGTCACATAGTAGCAACCTGAGAGGAAGAACAAATCTGCAAGGAGAAATATGTTCAAAGAGGTTTGGAATTTACAGGAAAAAAGATATACTAATGCAAGTGGCAGTTGTAAAATTCCTATTGATTTCTGCCAAGTGTAATCATCTTATGATTTTATTCAAACGTTTTAGAATATGTGCTGGTATATGATAACCAAGGCAGGCTATATACTATGACTGGGAGAGATGGCCAATTTGGCTTTGTGACTGACTGCTCAGAGATTTGAGAGTACTGGAAATGGACATGTTGGGAAGTAAACTTTACAAGTATTTCCAGAGCCAATTAAGTCTTTCAGGAGGAGGATAAGAGTAGCAAAAAAAAAAAAAAAAAAAAAAAAAAAAAAAAATCATCAAGAAATCAAGCTGACTATATATATATAGAGAGAGGTATGTATAGAAAGCTGACCATGGGGTTGTATATAACCCCAACCCTTATAAAAACATGTTAGCTACATCCATAAATGAATTAAAAAATGAAATAATGAGGATTCTAATGTGTCTAAGCAACTGAATTAGTTTTTAAAGTTGCTTTTGAAGAAGAAAGAACATGGACTATTAAGAAATAAAGGAGAACTTCTCACTAGAACTGTTGGTGAAACATTAATAAAGTAATAGTTGCAAAACCTGATTATATCTCAAATGAATCAACACTTCCAAGTACACATGTGAACATGTATGTGTACATTTATGAATGTAAAAAGTATTGTCTGAGTGTTTTAAAATTTATACCCACAGGGTGCTCTGAGAATGCACAACTAAGAGGAAGCTTCACAATGATCATCTAGAAAATCTTATTTTGCCTCAGAGATAATAAATAAACACTGCTAAGTAGCTAAAATGAGATTAAAACAGGTAAACAAAACACATTTCAAAAAAATTAAATGTCAGATAAATTTGGTAACTGCTATATTAATTTTTTAGAGAATATAATTTGTAGGTGAATGACATAAAATTTCTAGTGCATAGTAATTTTGTGCTTTGCAAATCTACCTTTGAAAACATAACCCCTTTTGGTTGCATACTTGCATATTCAAAAAATTTAAACAAATTCCAATATTGAATATTGCTTAGTCTTCTTGTTGGATACCACTGTGATTGATGTTATTTATCTCAGACTTTTTGTCTGAATAGGTGTGTGTATACACACACAGAGAAAGAAATGGGAAATGCACTATATGCACAAACAAATTAAAACTGAAAAAAGTGTGAAATATGTGGTGACTGATGATAAATGTTATACCTTAGTAACCTTTTATCAATGTTTTTACTCAAAAAATGTCAGCAGATATCTTTTAAGCAGCTCTACTGATAAAATTTTAAGTTTGCAGAACATGTTTTTGAGAATTATGGAAGATATTATAGGGAGGTCTATATAGTGTCTATATAGTAATAACTGAATACTTCAATGAAGAGAAAAGCACACAGAAAACAGGAAAAATGCATGCATGAGAGGATACTAAAACTAAAACACATAGAACAAAGAGGACAAAAGTGTCTTCTCCATTTCCTCTATATGTATGAACAAAACCTCTCCTTGTTAAGTACGATGAGTACGTGAAGGAAATATTTTGCATATATTTTGCTGACTTCAATTGAAGGGTTGACCTTCTGTGACATCTGAAGCTCTAGAAGAAAACATTATGAAACTTTTTAAAGAAGGAAAGCTCTTTTGCTTTAGCTTAGTATCACTCTTCCCTGACTGCTGTTTGTCCTGTGCAAGTCACATCCTGGGGCGAAGTAGATCATGGCTGAGCTGCAACCACTCCATCATTCTTTAATTCCCAACTGTTAAAATCATCTGCAACCCTTAGGCAATTTTTTAAGGAATTAATCCCTTGTCAGGCTCATGGTTTAATAGCTTGGGTTCTTGTAACGATATTCTCTATCCCCATGCTTGGTAGGAGGCAGATTGTTTACTAAACAGATTAAAAACCAAGACAGAGAAAATTAAGCCAAACCTCTAGTCTTTGTAATTACACATACTTTTCTAAAAATTAATGCTAAATGTTTACATGGATTCAAAACAAAACCAGATAAATCTGTGGGAGAAAAATCAAATGAAAGCTGCTAAGTACAAAGGGACCACCTCAGCATTAAGAATCCTTTGTGTTGTTGGAGGTTGTAAGAGTACCCTGGAAAAGTGTCACTCAGTTTTTGATGTTTTATTCTGGAGGAATCCACTTGTGACCACCACTGGAGGGAGAATTCAGGGCAAGATGGTCTGACTTCTTTGACCATTCCTATGATTTCTCTTATAATTATACATATTCTCACAAATTTTAACATGATTGAATGTAGAAATATAACTTTTGTTTTGTTTTATAACATTTGTAAGAAAGTGGAATCTCTCCAATTCTACCCCAAGTTCAGGTCAGTAACTATATGTCAATACACTAGATTTTAGTTGCTTTAATGTTATAAGAATTTTGAAGGTTCTGACTTCCAGTACTATCATTGTTTTGAAAAAAATGACATTGATTCTAGATTGAAAGATCTAGTTCTTTAAATAATCCCAATGTATAAACTCATTAGTAGACTTAGATTTTCAGGCAGTTTAAACCACACTAAAAAAAAAAGATGCTGTAAATTGGGGTGAAGAAAAAGAGATCTCCCATATTAATATCTTTAAAAGTGTTTGAATTGTCTGTGCTGATGATACCAGATAATATTGATGTGAGAAAAATTGAGAATATACTAATTTGTTAAGCTGTTGAAAATCCTAGCAAGTTTTAGAAAGTAGTTCAGAGGTGGGGAAAGGGTTATTGCCCATCTGAAAATCAACTCTATTTGGTGGCTGAAGATAGAGTGAATCATTCAAGACATTCTGTGAAAAATCACTGTGATGAACTTCCAAATCCAGTGTTGGATATTTATATTTTCAAAGATGACGTCACAAAAGAGTGTGCTACTAAGAACACGTTTAGTAAAGAATAGATTTGAGACTTGGAGGCTCTAAGGTTTGTATGACTCCAAGCAAGACTTTATGGGTTTCAAAAGACAGCTGAGCAATCTGGAAAAGGAAATAAAATATCAAAAAGACACTTTGTACATGGTACTGTTCAAGATGGCATTTATATATCGAGTCAAACAAATAATCCATTAAGTTTCTTATATAATCTGTTCTGAAGTGAACACCTGCAAATGACCCTCAGTGTAGTTCTTGTTTTGCCCTTACAGTAACCAGTTTTATTTTGCAAAGCATATTGTACAATTATATCAAAATCAGTAATGTGCTACAAGTGTATCTGGGCACCTTTCTTTAAAAGTCTCTGATCTAGAATTCCCATCTGTACTTCATTGTACCATACACTCAGCCATTAGACCATCAAATCACTGCTAAGAAGTGTTGAGCATTGTTGAACCCATGAAAAAATTTTGAGTAGTTCAGTACAAGGTTGCTTGGCCCAGATGTTTGTGTAATTATGATATATTAGGAAAAATCTTTGTTCAATGGCCTTCAAGCTACCTAGAAAGTAAATTCCAGAACAAGCAGAATGTTTAACAGAGATGAATACATGTGAGCAAGATTGCGACAATCACTTTTTACAGTGAATATGGACATCTTACTTTCACAGGTCAAGACACCACTCACTTGAAAGTGGTTCTTGCATGCAAAGTAATAGACACTATGGCATCTTTATCCACCTTCTTCATTAGCAGGCAAGTCAGAAAAGAGCACTCAAGACAGACTTAGTATTTGAGCAATTGCTGCAAAAAGAGGCAGCGGAAAATGCTACATTTGCTCCAGCAGCAAAGAATGTCTTTGAGACTGTGATTGGGATCCATTATATCTCTGCTAAGGACAGGGGAACAGAAGTCTGAAAAACACACGAGTTAAATTATCCTGGGAATAGCAGAATGCTATCCATTTATTTATATTAAAATGCAGTTGAATTGTGATTTTATAGATTTCTGCATATGTAGCCAGAGGCTGGCCCAAAGAGAACATTAATAGCCCTCCCCTCAAAAAATACAAATAATGAAGTGTAGAATGAATGTGCAAATACAATGTCATTCCTCCTTAGAAGTCACTATAACTAGATGAAACTGTCTCCACATTATTTAGAAGACATCTTAAATCATTTAATCATAAGCAAATGTCAGAGTATTTTTGCAATCAAAACTAGAGCCTGCAACCTGTGTACCTTAAGCATCTTTAAGGACATTACAGAAAATCTCAAATCATAACATGCTTCCAAAGTAAGGGTGGTATGTATTTTTAGCCCCATTTCACAGATGAGAAGCAGAAGTGGAATAACAAGAAATAAACCCCCCAAGATCATACAAACACTTTGACTGAAACTTTCATCTAGCCAATCTTTCTGCTTCTGACACATGAGAAAGGACAGTGAGAGAGTGGCACCTCTCCGGTTTTTCTTCTGCCTTTCCTCACCTTGCGTCTGAGCTAGAGGCTGTAATTTAGCATTGTAAGAAGAGCCTGTCAGGGCCTTGTTTCCATGATGGAGGCTTGTCTGATTTCAAACCCATTTCAGATCCAAAGCACTGTATTGCAATGAACTCCACAACAAGAACTCCACAAGATATTCATTGTGCTGAAAAAAGTATGTACTTTTGTTTTAATGATTCTGTCTACTAACTTCACGTTGCTTAATTCTGTCATGAAAAACCATAAATACTCATTCTTTGTTCTCAGTTCATGATTTTAAATACCTAAGAGTTCGCTTTGCCAAGCCAATGTGTCAGGGTCTGTTTAGTATTGAAAGCAAACCATACCTTTGTTTTTCTTTACCCCTGCCTTTTTGGCAGTCTTTTTTTTTAGTTGAGGAGACTGGAACGAATTGGTAATTCAGGATGTGACTATGCTATGACTATACGCGATGCCATGATGGTGGTCTCCTTTACTCTCTGTTCTTTTTCTTAGCTGTTTTTTTCTTATCATTCTACTTAGCCTTTGACTGTCACTGAGTATTGGGCTAGTAATGCTTTCCTAGGGTTATGGACAATGACAATTAAATATCTCTTCTGAATGATAACAGCTTGTTTTGTGACCATCACTCTGTATTTCTAATGATGAGCTTTCTCCCTCCGTGTACCTTACCTTACATTTATCGACAGTAATGTTCATTTGCTCTTTGTCCCATAGTTGATTGGAACCCTGAAATCTGCTGCAACTTTCAGCAGTCAGTTTTCATCATTATTATTTTGAAGAATTTTGTATCATCAGAATATTTAGTCACCTCATTATTCACTTCCTTTTGTAGATCATTTATGTTGAGCAGTTGATATCCCAGCAGAGCTCCCTGAGGGACTCCACTGTTAAACCTTTACTTTTGTTGAAGCTGATCACTTAATCCTACTATTTAAGCTATTTATGAATTCATGAGAAGACCTCTCCTCTTGTCCCATGACAACTGAATTTCCCATGAGTCAAGATTTTATCCTAGGCCATTTTGGTTTTTAATTTTTTACAGCTACTGTAGCAAAGCAATTTACTACCTATTAACAAAATTCTAGGTCTATATATTATAATATTCATGCAAAAATAAAATCTACCCACCCCAAAACCACAGCTGCAAACACCAGAAACAGATTTATAACACAAACTTTGTAAGATTTAGCATTTTAAATTATGTGGCAAAAGGTTCAAAATGGAGTTAACTAAGTTACCTACACCATGAAGAGTCTTCTTGGCTCTACTCCTTTTCTAATGGGACATTTTTCTGCAAACTAGTGATGCAATAAAGTAAAACAGGAAGTTACCAGGCTGCACTGTTAATTAGTTTGTTTCTGTTGAACTGAGTTCATTTTTGAAAACCCAATTTACTGTTCTTAAAAGCTAGGTTATAATAAGATAATTGATGCAATGCTGTAATACCATTTAGTCCCACTTGAGAGAAAAAACTTAATATTAAAGTATTTTTGACTGACAACATTACCATTTATCTTCCTGGAAGGAGTCAGGTGAGAACAATAAAGTGAGAAAAGCTCTCTGTGCTCCATCCATATCAGCTGCCATTGTACTTAAAACAAATGTGTGAAATAACCATAATAAACTTGTTTGTGTTCTTTCAGATTTTTGGATTTGAATACCCATAGTGGAGCTTCAATACACTGATAGGATCTGAAAAGTTCTCTGGGTCTGACTCTTTTTGGACTAGAGAGAAAAAGCCAAAAGCTTAGACATCCCAGGTGTCATCAATTCAATCACCAAAATTAGATGGCTGTTATGTAAATTATGCAAATATGTGACTCAACCTCTTCATTCATATTTGAGAAATGAAATATTTAATGATGTTGACATTTTTAATTATCATCAGGCCTCTGAGTTAACTCCTAAGTGGGATCAGTGTTATTACAGGATCTCTGCAGACTCTGGTGGACATCTCTGCATCATATCAGACTTTATTGCAGCCATATGAGTTAGCTGTATTTGAAAAGCTGAGAAGATGGATAATAAGGAAAGAGATTTTAAAAAGCACCAAACAGATAAATTAATAGGTGCTGTGAAATTGGTCTGTTCTTTGACAGTGGTCAGAATCTGACCATATTATGATGAATTCTTTTCCCATATCTTTTCCCATACCCCAAAATTACTTATGATGTAAGCTTCAAACAAGTATCACCAAACTACAGTATTGTGATGGAAATGTTATGAGAACAGAAATATCATGACTGCGAACTTTTTAATTTAAATGTATTTGTCTATCTCACATCACTAAACCATATTATTCCTTAGATTTACTTAGCAGACAGAAAATAAGAATCAAAAGATAGGCCATTCCTAAAATTTAATTTCAGCTCTGTCATTGACATGCCTCACAGAAATTTTCTGATAGTTAAACCTCAGCTTTTCCATCAGCAGAACAGGATAATGGTGCTTAACTAATTCACAGAGCCAGTGATATTATTGCTGTTGTTTGTCCTATTTTGTAAGTAGATGTAATCATCTGTGTTACACAGAACTTTCTCAGAGGAATCTACCTATCTAAATAGAGATCTTAAAATTCTGAGGAATGATTAATTTATGTTTGCATAGTTCTTTGAAGCTGTGGAGCACTATATAAATGCTAAATATTATCTACGCTTAACCATTAACTATGACTTTCAGTAGGTACTGCATACCATAGTGCATACTATCATTACAGCCCAAGCCCTTCTGTAAAACTCATAAAATTATTTCTGTTAATATTCTTTCTGTCCTCTTCTCTAACCTTCATACTCTTTGCATACCCTACTACAAAGCAAAGCTGCCAGATACCTACTCATATAAAACCATTTCAGCCATTTTAGTCTAAGGTTACTTTTACTGTGTGGAAACTCCTCTTCTTACTTCAAAGTAACAAAACAGCAATGAATGACATAAGAAAGCTGTCTGTATATTAAAAAAATCCTCACTCTCTCTCCTTGAAACAAAGCTCCTCCGATCCCTTTCCTTCAGTATAAGGGCATATGGCTCCCTGTGATGATTGATGACTTCAGACTCTTGCTGTCTGAGCGTGGCAGAGACACAGTCTGCTGGCCTTTAGGGCTATGGCAGGTCACCAGTGGAGCAAGTTCAAGGTTTGGGAGCTACCACTAAGGACGTTCTCCCTTTGGATTTTTCCTACATATGCAGTTAGTATTTGTTAGTGAAAGCACTCCGTGTTGACTTGAGTTTCAGGTAGACAATACAGACCTCATCAGAGAACTACCAAAACTCGATTCAAATATCTGGCCTCTCTAAGCCCTACGATTCCTGCATGCTGACTGGTGGTGGAGGGACACAGCATCTGGCAGTGAGCTCCTGTGGAGAACAAGAAGTCGTAATTTACCTGGGACAGTGCCATGCTCTTGCATATGTTAGGGAGAATCAACAGGGTGGCATTGGACTCTTAGAACTGGGAAGGCTAATATTTTGGTTTTTATATGTACACTTTGGCTAGTTACTGCCTCTCTCTGTTCTTCAATTCCTCATCAGCAGAAAAAGAAATAATGAGCTTTGATAAGTATAATGTATATATATACATATGTATATAATTTTTCAGCTTCTTTTATTCAAACTACACATTTTTGCAGGAAAATATACAGCAAAATAAGGCAATTGGAATCTTTAGATTCTACAATATTAGTAGTGATAATAGCTTTCACAAATACTCCATTAAATTAAAAAATTGGGAACTATTTTGTAATTCCCAGTTGTACTAAGCATGCAGAATTGACAAAGGGCATTTATATAGTAGACAATGAGAACATCACATTTTTGTCCTATTTTTAAGAATCAAGTAATTTACAATGCTTGGGTCACTATCCTCCAGGCTGTGGGACTGTATCTAAACTGGCCACCTCTATGTTTCTGAGCCTTCAGATCCAGCTCTATACCCCAACTACATCCTGACTTCTTCTAGTGAGATCTGGAAATGCGCCAGCCCTTTCCTCTCCTGCTCCCTGTTCTTTCC
>NW_009216497.1:10680-19728 GCF_000690835.1 Fulmarus glacialis
TAGAAGGAAGTCTGGGCACAACGTCTGTACGGGACTTGAGAGCATAGTTCCAATAGTACCAATCTGGGTGATTAGGAATGAGGGGCATGCAGTGACACTCACCTATCACTAGGGATAGATTTGGTCTTCAGTGATGTTATTTGCTTAAAAACAAGAAATAAGAATGATTGCCAACCACGTCAGTGACACAAGAGGCCAAGTCATCCCTTAGTAACCTTGAAACAAGGGATATCTGGAAATGTTCCCGTCACACAACCCAGAAAAGTCAGGGTGGGATTGAAAAATTGTTTGCAGCATTTCCAAAGAAAGTAGAATGGAAAAAACCCCTTTTTTTCCCAAGGAAGGATGGTGCACCCAAGTGTAGTTCCTTTTGCTGCAACTCAAGCAATTGCACTTTATTGGTGGTTACAAAGCAATTCACAGAATCTCTGCTGCTAATTGTGACATGAATTTTCCACTCAGGTTTCCTCACAGGGGCATGAAATTGTCCTCTAGCAATGCTGCTTGCATATATCTAAGAAACTAAGGTAAATGGTCTTTTTCTACTAATACTTCTCTCTCTTGGGACCATCTTCTGACATATTGCAGACCCAGATTTCTTGGTTCATCATTTCCGTCCTCTGACTGAGAAAAAATGTCAGGTTAAAGATTTACTTTATATAAGCTAAAATACCAGTCCCTAGCATCCTGGCTATACAGTGTGTTTCTATCACATCCTTTCAGAAACATACTAAAGTGTAGTTTAATCTGGTGGAAACAGGTAGTTTGACCATGGATAATACAGTGTGAAGGGTATCCTGAAAATTTTGATTGCTCCCCATTTTATTTATCTTGGTGGGGCAGATTAGAGGCTTTATAGATGGCAATCATTCTTCACATTAGCTGTCTAGCAAGGAAGGAATGAAATCTGGTCTAGAAACTTGGAGGCCTCCTTATCGGCTGCTGTAACTCAACTTTCTTCTCTCACTACAAAGTTAAGGGGACTCCACTGAAATTCTACAAAGCCAGGCAGAAAAGGAAGGACCTTTGTGGGTCCTGTAATAATTCTCAGGGCAATTGTTAACACATACGTTACGTGACTCCACTAATGTTTTCAGCACTAGGATTTAGTTTAACAATAGAAAACTCTTGAATGACACCTATTTAAGTAACTACTTTGTGATATTTGTGGTCATCGATGGTGCCTGATAAGCACCGATTCAGGCTGAAAAAATAGATCCATACTGTAAAATATCTTGCTCTTAATTAAATGTAGGAAACATTTCTCTTTATATTAGAGTTTCCATTATTTACTAAATTTAGTTAATGAATATATAAAAGAATATTAACGAAGAATAACTAGAAAAAATATATTAATGTCTTTCTCTTCTACGTTCTAGTAAACTGGAGGGAGAGAAAGTGACAAATCAGTAATCAGCAGGTAGATGTCTGCATTTCTTCACTGGTACTCGTCCTCAAACAGTGATAACTAGATAAATTATCGAGTTGTTCTTTCTTGAAATTAATGAGGGCTTTTTATACAGTGGGGATTTTCATCCTGGTGTTTTGTGTTCTTTTCTCCCCACATACCCTTATTTTTATACCTTATTCAAAATAATCTACACCCGTATTTGCTGCCACTTTATACAAATCTAGCTAGTGATTCTAGTGAAGCCTAATGGTAATGTCAATGATATCAATGTAATAAAAAGCCTGATCCATAGATTTCTTCTCTATTTAAATTCCTTTAACTTTTTTTTTATCTGTGGTTACAAACTAACACCTTATATACCTGTCTTGTTTTCCTAATATCAATGATTGTGAATGCTTATACTTGCAGGTTCCAGTTTTGAACTGCAATTTTAACACAGCTTTTACGCTACCTTTCCATTTTTTTTTTAATTTCATTTCTGTTTTGAAGCTGAATTGCACTGTTAAAAAAATCATTCTGTTCAGAAAGAACAGTACTGAGTTGATATATCTGCATTCTTATAACATTCATAGCTTATAAAATACTGGCCTTGTGATTACTAACTCCTTGAATAACCACATTCAAGTCCAGGGCATTGGAAGGAAACGTGAATCATATATCTCACTACAGCATTTCAGTGAGTCAGCGAAAGGCTGACTGGTTTATGCCCCAAAGCCCATGGATTCAATACATGTCTTTCATTTAAATGAGTTTTAGGTCAGATCTACTGTAGCTGCACAAACACTGAAAAATCAACAACATTCTTTAGCTAGACTGAGTAGCCTGCTTAAGATGATGAAGTATTATATATTCTGTAACTAATTCTGTAAGAAATGCCTGTTTTTTGTTGCCTGTTTAAACAAAATCAAAGGTAACTTGAAAGAAATCAAATGGGCAGAAAGCTGTCTGAAACTACCTGAATATGTTAACAGCAAAACTGAAGACATCAGTGTCACTTTTATCACTGAAGCAGAAATTATAGGTTTTAGGAAGAGATTTTTAATACTATATCTATACTTCGAGAACATAAACCTTATTGAAAGACTTTTCTGCTTGGTCACAGATATTTTTATGAAAGATTCACTTGTATTTTATTAATACATTCTATTTTGCTACATTAAAGAAAAGCATGGGGCGGGGGGTGCAGGGAAGAAATCTTTCCAAAGACATCCCTTCCCTAACTCCACTCCCTGATTTATCTGCAGGCCTTAACTGTTTTGGACATCCTTTTTTTCCAACAATTCCTTTCTCCTTATTCCTTACTAATGGCTCTGTCCTTGATTGCATTTCTGTCTTGGGATCTGTACTTTTTTCTGAGGTCTAAATGCCTGCTTTGGTCATATTACTTGTTGTTCTAGAATTCTTCTGGGTCAGCAAACCTAGAAGAAATGATAAAACTTTGGGGAAAGCTCTGAGTTCTTAGAGCTGACCCTACAATAAGAATATCAAAGTCAGAGACAGACCAAAGGAGTAAAGAAGATATTGTGGAACTGACTTGCTTTGATGGTATAATATAAAAAAGAAAATAAAAATTGAACCACGCACAAAACCCTTGCCAAAAAGCTTTGAAAAATCCAAAACTTGGTTCCTTGGAACATTACTGAAGTCATCTTTCATATTTCTTTATAGCTTTCTAAAACTTTCCATTGATTCTAGTTTTGCTGCTAATCTTCAAGAATGAAGTAGTCTGTCATATTCCTCTGTGCTGCATACCATTGTCCCATAGGAAGTCAGGTGGATTTTAAAACTGTTGATGTTCTTTCTTATATTTTAAATTTTTAAGTCTATAAACAATATTAAAGAAAATCTGGGGATAAAGGGACTTTAAAATCAAGTTTTTGAGTGTTCTAGAAAGATGGTGTCAAAGATAGCTGATTAGCTAAAAGAGCAATGCCTCATCATTCTTTTGCAACAATTCCCATGGAAAGCATGTCTCCGCAAGGTGGGAAAGCTGGGATAAATGTGCTCAGGATAAAAGCGAAGACTAAAGAATAATCTTTCAGGAAGAGAAAGCTGTTTTCCTAACAGAGTTGCCATCCTCACCCAATTTCATTGAGAAGCAGCAGGCCCATCTTTCTCTCCTCAGACAGCCAGCAGTGAGGCTCCAGTTCAGTTTGCAAAGGCAGAAATGAAAGCGGACAATGGTCAGACCATTAAAGAAATGAACTCCGCAGCACAGAAGTGAGACAATGAGGCAGGCTCTTTCACAGGAGTAGATTCCAGCATACGAAGACTGAATAACAACCTCAGATCTCAACACGACTAATGGAATCTGGGGCTAGAACAACCTCGCTGCAAAAGCAAAGCACTTTGTAGCAAAAGTGAAGGATGAAGAGAAAAGATGTTCAGATCAAATGTATGCTGGAGCAAAGGCAGCCAGAACTGACATGATTTCTCTATCAATGATGCTTGACTGACTAAGAAAAGAAGCATCTCCAAGCCCTGCCGAGAGAGAAAAGGAGTTCATAAAGTCCTGCAGCCAGAACTGCCAGCCGGATCAGGTGTATTACTAACTAAATTGTTGAGTTAGAGTAGGGAATAACGTAATAAGGAATTATATAAACATTGTAATTGCTAATGGGAAAAAAAGCACAGCTCAGTGTTTAAACTCATGGCATGAAAAGTGGGAAAACTTCTCAAGTTTGACTCCATCCTCTTTCACAAATTTCTTCTATATCTTACTTTAATCCTCCTTGTTATCTAGGAAATGGGGACAGATAATAACTTGCTTCATGTGAGTAAACACGTCCTTCAAGTATTATAAACTGCTCAGAAAACAGGACAGTGATAAAAGTAATAAACTATATTGCATGAGTTTTTTGGTACTAAGACATAAGGGACATTCATATCCAAATTCTAAAGAGTGCATATCATGTTTTTTCCTAAAAAAGGAGTGTGTTTCTTGACCTCAGAAGTTAAAATTCTCCCTCCAGTAGATCTAGGATCATGCACAGAAATCTTTAGGGAATGAGCATCCAATAATGGGTGTAAAAAAAGCCCAAAACATTATCCTGACTCATCTGTCTATATATTTTCTCTTAAAGCTGTGAAAGGGAGATATACTTAGGGCTGTGTGCTTTTTACATCCTGTGAATATTTTCCCAATTCAAGGATAGCAAATCTGCTTTTTAAGCTACCATAGGGAAAATAATTTCCCTCTGCAAGATGGCTCCTACAGTGAGAAACACCAGGCTCTGAAGATTTTATTTTTTGGTTCTGCAGAAAGTAATCCTAATTCATATAGTTTAATCTGTCTACTTTTGGCTCCTAAGGAGTGATGTTTATTTAAAAAAAAAAAAAAAAAAAAAAGGTTGTTTTTTCATGCTGCAATTATTCTGTGGTGCAGGATAGATAACTTTGTTGTTGTGATTGCTCACAATATGAAGCAAAGTTCTTGATGCTTATTTTGATCATTTTTACCAACTGTGTTTTTTTTTTCTAAAAAATCTAATACAAGTGGCCATTTCATGCCAGGGGTGTTTAATAAGAACTCCCAACTGAAATCAATGAAAAACTATGACTAAAAATCAATGGTAACATACGATCCAAGTTGTTTTATGTTAGAATATTCTATGACAGTCTTTTGGGATACAATAGAATAAACCAATTCTGGGTATTAGCTTCACAGAAACACCATATTTATGGTTTATCAGAGACAGAGTTTCATGGAGCTTACTAGATTAAAGGGAAAAGAAAAATCTAAGAAAACATATAAAACCAAATCTGAATGAAAAAATGTACCCCTTGTTCCTGATGCTTCAAAATAGTTACGTGCGTCTTCATATTAAAGCATTATCTACAACCATGAAACTGTGAAAGAAGATTGAGCCACTCTATATTGTCTTGTTTTGCTATTGATTAAGAGCATGCACAGAGGAGACAGCAATGTAAATTGACCATATAGGTGAGCCCTAACATTTTGGTTTTGAGTCTTGAGCAGCAAAAACAGATATGACAAAGTTTTGTGTACTTGTGGCTAATAAGGTTTTTGCATACCAGCAGTACCTGGCGTTTTCTGTCATTGATAGAATGTATGTAGAAGACACATTTGCAATTGTGTGAATATCTGTCCCAAAAGAAAGTGAAAGGCTGAGGATGAAATGCTTTCTTTGTTTACCTGTGCCTCATTTAGGCTAAAAGTAGATTGAGGTGCCCAATACTGGTGCCTTTGCACGTCAGCCTATGAATGACATGATAAGCAGTTATTTTGTTCTCAATCTCAGGAGGATATTTGCTTTTACTTTTTCATTCTTTATGAATGATAACTGTATAAAATAACTTCTTCATTTGAGCTTATTTAAAATCATAATACAGAATTTTGGAAAATGGACTCCTACCCAAAAAAAAAAAAAAAAAATTATTTGCTTTGTTTTTGAAAAAAAAAAGAAGATGCAGATATTTGCACCTTCCAAGAGACAGTTATTGAAAGTGATTGAAGGACATTTATAAGTTCAGGAGGATTTATTAAAAAACGGGTGCTGAAGTTTCCTCTGATGCAAGTTACCTACTATTTAGCTGGCATATAAAAGTGCTTTAATTAACCTGTTTGAAAATGATAGAGAAATAGAGAAAGACCCAGTGCCAATTTAATAACTAATGTCCCTATTATCCATGCCTGCAGGAAAGCCTGTGGGAGAAAGAAAAAGCACTGGGCATTTTGTAATGATCACCTTGCAAAGCTTGTTCCCCCCAAGTTTTATATATTCAAAAATCTGTCATGCAAAAATGATGCAAATCTCTAGTTTGCATAGGATGTATAACCATAGTGTTTGGTAGAGCTTGGGGAACTTCCAGAAAAACACAGTTTGATTGGAAAATGCCATTTAATTGAACCTACAATCTTTTACTCCAGATTTCTACAGCTGAGCAAATACCTAATTCTTTTTACAATGTCTCTGACAAGGACACCAGTTTTACTGAAAACTGTAGGGGTTGGGAAGGTTTGTAAAAAATCATTGACTTCTAAAAATATTTTTTTAAATTTTTCTGTGAATTGGAAATGCTGCATTTCATCTCAGTCTGGACACTGGCAGAGGGATCATCTATCAGCTGCCTTTCCCTTTCACTTTCTTTCCTAGTTAGCATGGGTCCATATTTGTAACTATTGTGTTCCCCGCACAGGACGGGAAAGCTAGAAGCTAGAACTTACTTAATTGAAAAAAACATCAATAACAAATAAACTGGAGTGATATATAACTAGTGGGAGGTTGGATGCTGTGGAGGAAAAGACATATTCTGTTTTCCCTTTCATATGTGTCACATACGTATCAGCTTTTTTGGTATCCTAAAAGCTGAGGCTGTATAGTACAACAAAGAAATGGGCTTAATGCATATCCTGAATCAGACTCCAATTATCAGAAATGTTGCTTCTATGGAGCAAGTAAAGAAATAAATTTCTGGTAAGACTTTGTTCAAGGACTGTCACTGAAGAAAATCTTACATAAAGTTTATTTCCTAATACCTAATGATGCCGTCAATAAGAAGCCTTTATTGAAATACGAAAGGTGTGCAAATTTGCTTTCTTTATGGATAGATCTGTCCAGACACTGAATTCAAATCTGGAGTGAAATTATATGAGGGTTATATTCTGAGTTGAAAATACTGGGGCATAAGGAGAGGGAAAAGGTAAGACACGGGAAGAAAAAAAAAAGGCAATGGGAAGAGTTCAAACCTAGACCTATTATGCCATAAGGCACTAGCTTATACTGAACAGTTTTAGATGGTGGAAATATTTTTTTCCTGAATCTATGATACCTACATTCTTTCAAACACTAAAAGCTTTATCAGAAAATTAATTCCTGGAAAGAAAAAAATCTATTTTTTTAAATTTTATAAAACAGTTTCATAAAAAAGAAACTAAAATTAATTGTAATTAATTCAACATCCAACCTCATCTTTTCAAATATTTAAGTTTGTAGACTTAAAAAGGCCAGCAACCTAAAGAAAAGAAATGAATAATTTCTAGAAATTTGCACCCATAAAATAAGAGTCTTTAAATCTTACAGAAGTTATATGATAAAAAGAAACAATTCATCATGAGCAGAGACCCAGGTGTAAAAATTATTCAGAACGAGAGAGCCCCTGCATATGAGTAAAACAAAGCCTGCATTAGTCCTTACTTTACAATTTAAAAAAAAAAAAAAAAAAAAAAAGAGAAGCTGCTTGTGTAGGACCAAAAACAAAGAAAAAGAAACTTGACAGCAGAGAGAGCTATATCCGAAACATTAATTGTACTTTGTATATTCTGTACCGACACCTCCTTGGACACCTCAGGCTTCATTACATTTGGACTCCAGGGAAAAGAAGTTCCCGGGTGTTCTAGAAAGCACTTGAGGAAAAATACAGAGCTGTTCCAAGGGTAAAGGCTGGGTTTCAAAAAAAAAATCAAGAGAGATCAGTTTCTCAATAATTTGTAGATTTTGCTGGGGAATATGTATCTGAGGCCTTCAGACTCCTTTTGAATAATTGTCATCTCAAATCCCTAACCCTGATAAAAAATATCGTATCTGCTAATATGTTGTAGGAAGAGTTTACTGAATTGTAGTTTCATCTATTTCTAAATGAAGGAGTACATGTCCTTAAGCCTTTCAGGCAACTCCATCTCTGTGAATGACAAGTTTTGTTCAGTCAATTGGGCTTATGGCTGTCCTACTAATATTTTTAAAGATGGATCAAACACCTGTATGAGATGCATATCCTTTAATAGGGAATATACGGAGTTCTGTTGAGTTAGTGAGCTACACAAAGTACAGGAGATGCCAGCAGTATCCGTTGCAGATTGAATTCATTAATTAATTGAGACAAATTTATGTTTGTATGAGAACATAGGTTCTGATGATGCCCCGAGAACAGTGAACTGTTGGAGAGATTTAAAGATCCTTTATCTGTGGTGGTGGCCCTTTGAGGCAAGTAGCAGACTGTGAGAGAGAAAAAGTGTTTTCTCTCAATTTATGCCCAGTTAGATTAAGTCGAAATATAAGGGAAGTATAAAATAATTTAGTGTATTCTCCAGAGATCAGTTAACTAGAAATCTTGAAAACTTTCCTTAAAAAATTTATAACAAAGATGTCCCACCACACCACTGTTTGCTTTTCTTCTGAATCCTCTGCACCAAAGATTTAACATGTATCTCCATAAAACCTGTATGAATTTAATGATCATTCTCATCAGACAGAATGCCACTGTATCCTACTTTGTTGTAACTAAGGTTACTGGCAAGGCTTCAGGCTACAAAATGAACTTAGAGAAGATTCAGGAATGCTCCCCCCCGCCCCTCTTACTGTGTGTGGCTATATTTATATAGCTATACATATATATAAATTTATGTGTATTCACATTTATATATTTATACATACACACATACACACAAATGACCTCTTTCCCCAGCTCATGTATATCCCCCATAGCACACATTTCATAGCTGGATTTCTGTGGAGGGAATAAGAGTCACCACTGATTTAAAATACCTTTGTTTTGACCTATAAATCTCAGCTAGTTCTACATGGAGAAAAGACTCCAGTTTACTTGGAAATACTCTTCTTATTGTAAGGAGAGTCCTTCTGTACGAAATGGAATATGCATTCTCCAAAAACTCACAA
>NW_009216498.1:0-335 GCF_000690835.1 Fulmarus glacialis
GGGGGACGCTGTGACCGTCCCCCACTGTCACCCCGGCATCCTGGGGCACAGCAGGAGGGGGCTAGGTCCAGTGTCGGTCGTGCCGCGCTTGTTATTCCCCGGGGGGAAGGTGCAGGGCACCTCTCATACCCTCCTCCTCCTCGCAGGTGGCCGGCGAGCGGTACGTCTATAAGTTTGTCTGCGACCCCGACGCCCTCTTTTCCATGGCCTACCCCGACAACCAGCGCCCTTTCCTGAAGACGGAGCCCGACTGCCCGGTGCCCGAGGAGGAGACGGTGCCGCTGACGCACTTCGAGGGCAGCCCGGCGTACCCCCTGGGGAAGGATCCCTGTGGG
>NW_009216499.1:0-3202 GCF_000690835.1 Fulmarus glacialis
AGCGGAGCTCCTCGGGGGGCTCCGGGGGTTGGGGTGAAACCGGGGCATCGCCTGGCTGCGGGACACTGTGCGGCGCAGGGGGGGTTTGCTGGGAGCGGGGTCGGAGGCTGCTGCCCGCAGCACGTCCCATCCCAACACCCTGCTTGCCGGGATTCCCCGGGAGTCTTCAGTTTCTCCGTGGGTTCTCCAGTGAGTTTTCTGACCTTTTTGTTAAGGCTGCAGCACCTTGGCATGATTGGTTTCCTTCTGTTAGGTTCCCTGGCAGGTAGGGCCAGGAGCCCTGTTAAAGTCATTATCAGAGCATTTCTGGTTTCTAGTAGGAAACTTCTGTGTTGATCTACCAGAAAAAAAAGTTGGTGGTGGCAGAGGTGGTTCACACCAAATTTGAAAGCCACTGAGATTAGGAAAAATCACAGTGGCTGGAGGAAAGGGCATGATTCACCCTGGAGAGCAAGATAGCTTTGCTGGAGGTGGCTCTTCGGCTCAGGAAGCTGCCCCCGCTGCTTTTCCTCCCCTGGCTCCTTGGGAGACTGCCAGGGACTTCACTGTTGGTGCTGAAAAATGCCAGATAAGCAGAGGTTTGGGGCCAGTATAAATGCCTGACTGCTAATTGTCAAATTACCTGTCTGTCTAATGGTAGAAGCACTGTTCATGCCCTGGGACGACATGCCCTGTGGGATGCTCCCTGCCCCAGAGTTGAACAGAGAGATTTTTGAATCCTTGAACTTCTTGGCTGAGCTTTGCTGGGGAAAATGGGCCCCTGGCTGCAGAGAGCCCTGCTCTGGCTCCAGAGATGCCCTCTCGCCTTGGAGGTGCGGGCTGCTGGGGACGTGGCCTTGACAGACCTTTCTGAGGGTGGCAGCTGCATCAACACCAGTGAAAAGCAGGTTGTGGAAGGCAAAGCAAAGGATGCCCACAGTGACTGCGGGGGACAGGGGCCAGGAGAGATGTGCCTGGGCCAGAGAGGGCTTTCGGTGGGGTAAGACTAATCATGGAGCAGCGGAAGGTGAGGAATCAGCTAATGGGGACTGTCCCCATCAGCCTGGTGGCAAGGGGTCTGCCTTCTTCCCAGCCTGTGCTTGCAGAGAAACTCATGGTCCTGGTGGGGCTCGAGGTCCCACCACCAACCTTAATTCTGCACTGAGCCTTGGGGTGAGTTTTGGTGGTGAATGTAGCAATGGTGGCTGTTTGGGTTTGAATGTCGCCACCTCTGGGTTATCCCAGTGCCCCTGCTGATCTGTGCTGGTGGCTGTTCTTGTGCACAGCCAGTGTGATGTGTGCCCAGCAGGATGTGCTGACTGCTGCAGGATGAATCCTGTGCTTTCCTCCACCACGTTACATCAATCTGGGCTGTTCGTGAGTCTCACCACCATTTCAGATTTAGCATCCCTTAGTATTACCTCATTAGGCGGCACCATTGGTGAGAACTTTTGCAAAACCGAATCTCATCTAAAATCCTTCTTCCTTTTTGCAAACCACTTCTCTTCCACCTCAAATACATTGTGTAACACCTCTGAGGCATGGCTGTAGAAAATCAGCTGGGAAAGTGGTACTGGGTGAGCATCAGGTGTACGATATTTGTAGCTGCTTCTAGTCACATTGAGCAGCAAAAGTTGTGGAAAATAAGCTGTGCAGGAGGCTTGGGCAACTCCTCTGTGTCCACAGCAAGTATAGCAGGGAGCTTATGGGGACTGAGCTGTGGGTGGGCAGCAGGGACACATATTGTGATGTGTCTGCAAATGGCTGCTGGGGAGTGTTAAAGAGCGGGAAGATATCGGGGTTAAAGGGAAATTAGTTTGAAAGCACCAGCTCTGTTATGGGAATGGCCCGTATGGACATTAAGAAATGATGGTGGCAAGCAAGTATTTAGGTGATCATTTAATGAGTGGTCTAAATCCTGCATGTGGCTCTGCTGGTACGGAGACAGTTTGCCTTGCTATTGCAGTGGTTTTAAGATGTTGAGGCTATAAGGAAGAAATTCCCAGCCGGCTGTGCCGCACTGGCTTAGCAATCACTGATGCTGATGTGAAATGTTTCCCGCTTCCACTGGCAGCCCCTTTTGCTGGTGTAAATAAAGAGATATATTTGCTGGTGTAAATAAGAGATGCATGGCAGCGGTAGAGAAGGAGCCTCTGGTTTCAGGATTCACGTGGCATTTTAGGTCGTGGTTTCACCAGTTGGTTGGTGTAGTCTAACTCTGTGCTGCTGCTGGGAAGGGGGCTGCACTCAGCTGTGCATCCCCAGCCCTCCTCTTGTGCCAGCAAGAGCAAGGGGCTGACGTGAAAAACACACTTTTTGCGGTGAGGAGGACTGTGGTTTGTGCTTTGCAGAAGCCGTGCCCAAGCCCAGTGATGGCAGAGGAAAGGAAACAGGAGGGTGCAGCTGGAGGGTGGGTGAATCTCAGTTTCAGCCAGTCATGATGACATGGCAGTTTTAGATGAGTCTTTTTGGGGAAAAAAACCCCTTCTTGCAGCCAGCAGGTTGTGGACTAGCTGAGCCCAGGATGAGCAGACACAGAGCCAGCCAGAAGAAACTCCTAGCGCAGAAGCAAAGCTGAACTCCTACCAGCATGCCTCTGCGAGGGATACGGTACATCAGTGAGAGCAGCTTTATGTCCCTGTTACTGGAGCTACAGCACGGCTCTGTCGAGCACAGGACCATTGCAGGGAAAATCATGCCCCCGCCTAAGAGTGTGGACCTAGGAAAATAGTCATTGGAAATGTGCCTGAGTTTGGGAGACGAGTCCTTGAGTTTGCTGCTGTTTTGGTTCCTGCCATTATTGTCATGAATGTATTGCGTTGTGATGGCAAACGCAGACGCTGCTTTAAAAAGCTGTTTGCTCTGCTGTCGCCTGCAGAAGTAGTAATTTTTTATCTTTGTCTCTTTGGCCCTCGTACTGTGCTGCTGGAGGAGTTCTGTGTTTTCATGAGCCTTCCCCCTTCCTCCCACCCTCCCTTGCTGGTGTGAAAATTCAGGGCTAGGTCAAACCACGGCAGAGGTGGGGATGCTGCAAGAATGAGTCACTGTGGGTAGAAGGGAGATTTCGCCTTTTGGGGCTCCTCTTCTCCCCCAGCCCTGGGTTGTGCTTGGTCTGTATCCCCCTCCCAGCCCTGGGTTGTGCATCCTTTGCCCCCCTGGGTGCCATCTCCCCCCCACCCCCAGCCTTGTTTCAGACCCCTGACACTGCCTCAGTGCCGCAGCT
>NW_009216500.1:0-298 GCF_000690835.1 Fulmarus glacialis
CAGCACGTCGCAGCCCTTCTTCTGGTTGACGAAGATGATGATGGGCGGGTCGAAGCCCTGCTCCAGGATGGCTAACAGTTTCTTCCTGTTGGGGAGGAGGACAGTTGGGCAAGGAGGGGCTGAGGTGCCCCACAGGAGCTCCTCCGCTCTCCAGAGTCCCCCTCACCCTCAAATGCCCTAGACCACCCCCCAAGACTCAGCCTCCCCACTCCACCCCGCCCCAGCGGCCCCCTCCGCACCTCTTCTCCGATTCCGACATGAGGAAGACCTTCTGCTCCACCCGCTCGCGGGGGTTTCC
>NW_009216500.1:444-1079 GCF_000690835.1 Fulmarus glacialis
GTCCACTCTCCACCCCGTGGATGGTGCTCAGTCCCGCGGGAGCACCCACAACGACGCCCCGGGCCTCCTGCCTGCACCCACCTGTCTGTACTTGTGCTTCCCTGACTCAAAGTTGGCCAACATCTTCTCAGGGTCCTCGGCCTCGTCGGTGTCGGGTTTTTGGTTGGTGACAGGCATGTGCTCCAGGATCTTCTGTACGTCGGGCTCGAAGCCCATGTCGATCATGCGATCCGCCTCATCCAGCACCACGTAGGTGCAGCGGCTCAGCACCAGGTACCGGTTCTCCAGCACGTCGATGAGACGCCCTGGCGTGGCGATGACGATCTGGGGGGCCAGGAGGGTTGGTGTCCGCAGCCTGGGGCTAAACTGCTCCCCCCAGGTCCCCCCCACTGCCCTCCCCAGGGGCTAACACTCACCTCGCAGCCCATGCGAAGGCGGAAGCCTTGGTCCTCACGGGAGATGCCTCCGATCACAGCCACCGTGCGGATACCCAGAGGCTTCCCAAACTTGATGGTTTCCTCCTCGATCTGCTGGGCCAGCTCTCGGGTGGGGGCCAGGATGATGGCATAGGGACCCTGGTCCGACTCCTCAATACTGTGGCAGGGCACAGCCGTGTCACCCACAGTGCCACGCTC
>NW_009216500.1:1194-1885 GCF_000690835.1 Fulmarus glacialis
TTGGGCAGGGTGGTGATCCACACCAGCAGCGGGATGAGGAAAGCTGCGGTTTTGCCGCTGCCGGTCTCAGCCACGCCGATGATGTCGCGGTTCTGCAGGCCGATGGGGATCGCCTGGCGCTGGATCGGGGTGGGCTCCTGGACCTCCAAGCCCCCCACAAAGACTTGACCCCAAGAGCCAGCCCTTCTCCCCTGTACCCAGCTCCCCCGAGGGCCGTCAGGGTGCTGGCAGCAGCCCCCCCTCCCTGTGCCCACCTTGTAGCCGCACTTGTCGATGACTTCCAGGATGTGGGGGGGCAGGGGGGAGGCCTTCCAGGAGCGAATGGGGTTGGGGTGATTACCCCCCCTTGCTGTAGTCCTCACGGAAGATGCGCCAGTCCCTGTCTGTCATCTCGTCCAGCTTCTTCTGGGACCAGTGCCGGTCATCCCAGCGCTGCTTGGCCTCCTTCTTCCGCAGCTTCCGCAGCCGGGCCCTGGATGGGGGGGTGAGGAAGGGGACAGGGCTCACCCCGTGCCTCTGGAGAGACTGGAATTGTCCTGCCACCCATCCGAAAAACATTCTGCAGCCCAGAGCCACCCCCCAGCTCCACACCCCGGCCAAGCAGAGGCAACCAGCACCCCAAAAACCCCTCGGTGCCCTCCCAGCTCCCCCCAGGCGCGCTCACTCCTCCTGCTCCTTCTCCTCCAGCGTC
>NW_009216500.1:2075-3426 GCF_000690835.1 Fulmarus glacialis
GGCTGGGGACTGCCCCCCCCCCCCAGGAGCACCCCCAGCCCCAGAGGCACCCCAACACTCACAGGGGGTTGTAGTCAATGGAGGTGTCTTCCGACGCATCCCACTCGAAGACGAACTTGCGGTCATTCAGGTGCCGCGTGCGTCTCCGCTTCTTCACTCCTCCCAGGTAACGTTCCTGCAGGCAGCAGAGGATTAGCGGGGAAGGAACCCGGGACCCCCGGCTCCCCCACCATCGCCCCAGCCTGGCCCCCAGCGTTACCTTGATGGCGTGGAGCTCTTTGCTCTTGTCCTTCTCCTCCCGGATCTTCTGCCTGCCCTCCTCGTCCTCCGTGCCATTGGTCTCCCGCTCCATGCGCTCACGGCGCTCCCTGCGCTCACGCTCCTGGGGGTCTTCTGGGGAGCAGGGGAAGGGTCTCAGAGCCAAGCACACCCCCCCCCAGGGCTGGGGGGCTCCGGAGGGTCCTGCCTCAGCCCCTCATAGCCAAGCAGACCACGGTGGGGACGCCACCTTACCCAGCATCTTCCTCCCCATCTCCTGGAACTGCTTCCTCTTCTTCCTCTCCTCCTCCAGCAGCCGCTGCCGCTCCTCCACCTCCTGCTGCCGCCGCCGCAAGGCCTCGGCCTCCCGCTCTGCCTTGGACAGGAACTTGGGCTGGGACAGGAGAGAGAAAGGCTCACACCGGGCCTGGCACAGACCTCCTCACTGCCGGGGCTGCCCCAGGACAGGGCCCCCCGCCCCAAACCATCCCGTACCACAGACGCAGTACGGGAGAGCCCCGACGCAGGGAGAAGGCTTCTGCTCCTACCTTGGCTTCTGCCTCCTCTTCAGCCTTCTTCTTAGCCAGCAGTTCCTCCAAGGACAGGGGCTGGGCCTGCGAACGTGGGGCCGGACCATTAGCAGCCCCCAACGAGGACCCTTTGCCTCACTAGAGCTATCCCCCTCAGGAGTCATTCCCAGCGAAGCCCCCTCCTCACCTTCTCCTTCTTCAGGGCATTCTCCTCCTCTTCCTCCGCTTTCCGTGAGTCCCGCTCCTTCCGGGACTTAGAGTCCTTGCCCCTGCTCGGTGACACGCTTCCCAGCAAAACAAAAGAAATCAGGCACCGAACGCAGCCCCAGGGTCACCTCGTCCCCACCGGCCAGGGGAATCCCACTCTCACCCAGAACAACGCTTCCTACAGGGAACAGCATTGGGGTGCTTACGGGAGAGCAGGGACACCCCGAAAAGAGAGAGGGCTCACCTCGACCTCTTCCTGTCTTTGTCCCGCCGGTGCCCATCCTTCTCCCGGTCCCGATCCTTCTTGCCCCGGTCCCGGTCACGCTCTTTGTGTCGGCGATCCCTGCGGAGCAGGG
>NW_009216500.1:3589-3820 GCF_000690835.1 Fulmarus glacialis
CGCCGAGCGGCCTGCCTCGTCTCCTATCCCGGGACCGGTGCCGCTTTCTGTCCTGGGCTGGGAGGGGCTTGCGGTCCCGGTCGCGGTCCCGGTCCCGATCCCGGTCTCTGTCCGGGGAGCGGGAGCGCTTCCTCTCCTCCTTGGCAGGGGACGCGTCCCGGTCCTTCTTGTCCGCTAGTTCTCCGGCCATCTGCAGAGGAGAGGGTTGAATGGAGTAGGGGACTAGGGTGG
>NW_009216501.1:0-1296 GCF_000690835.1 Fulmarus glacialis
GGGACAAATGGGACAGGACAGACATGATGTGACAGGATGGGATGGGATGAAATGGGATGGCATGGCATGGCATGGCATGGGACAGACAGGACAGGATGGGATAGATGGGACAGGACAGACATGATGCGATGGGATGGGATGGGATGAGACGGGATGGGACAGGATGGGATGGGACACGCACGATGGGATGGGACAAGCACGATGGGATAGAATGGCATATCATGGCATGGGACAGGATGGAGGGATGGGACGGGACAGGATGGAATGGGATGACGTGGTACAGACAGCACAGGATGGGACAAATGGGACAGGACAGACATGATGCGATGGGATGGGATGGGTTGGGATGGGATGGGATGGCATGAGACAGGATGGAGGGATGTGACAGCACAGGATGGGATGGACAGAAGAGGGCAATGGGATGGGATGAGGTGGGACACATATGACAAGTTGTAACAGTACAGATAGGACATGACGGGACAATATGGGACAGGTAGGATGGGATGGGACAGGGTGGGGCAGATGGGACCGGATGGAACAGAGTTGGGCAGGAAAACATGACAGGATGGGACAGGATGGGATGGGACGGGATGGCATGGGACAGGACAGGGCAGACAGGTCAGGATGGGACATGATGGGAGAGGGCACACAGGACAGGATGGGATGGGACAGGATGGGACAGGGCAGATGGGATGAGATGGGATGGAATAAGACAGGACAGGGTGGGACATGATGGGAGAGGGCACACAGGACAGGATGGGATGGGACAGGGCAAATGGGATGAGATGGGATGGAACGAGATGGGACAGGGTGGGACATGATGGGACAGACATGATGGGACATGGCAGACAGGACATAACAGGACGGGATGGGATGGGATGAATGGAATGGCACGGGACAGACAGGAGAGAATAGACAGGACAAGCCACTGCCATCGGGCCCCTTTGGGGCACCACGTGGCCAGCCGGGGGGGACAGGGCACCGCAGCGCGGTGGCAGAGCCCCGCTCGCATGGCCAGCTGATAAATCCTAGCAAAGCTGCCCAAATCCCACGTGGGGAGCGCCGGGATGGTGCCGGCAGCAAAGATCAGGCCGGGCACACTGACGGGGTGGCCTCGGGGGACGGCGGGCCCACGCCCAGGCTGATGGCGGCGCCAGGACTTTTCCGTCTATTCTCCAGAGAACAGTTATTTCCTCCCTTTTCGTTTTGGCAACCACTCCTTAAGAGCAGCCCCAGCGCCCGTGGCCCCGCTCCGGCCGGAGACGCGGCTCCTGGGCTGGGAAACGGCAGGGTTTG
>NW_009216501.1:1603-2942 GCF_000690835.1 Fulmarus glacialis
CGAGCAGGGACATCCCGAGCCGGCCACGGCCTCGGGGACACAGCCACCATCTGCCACCAGCTCCTGCGTGGTCACATCCTGCCCACGGTGCAGAATTGAGGGCACCTTCAGAGGACTGGTACGGACACACGGACACATGGAGGCACAAGCATATGGATGCATGGATGTATGGATACAGGCACATGGGCACATGGATGCTCGGACGCATGGGGTCACAGGTGCACAAGCGTATGGACGCATGGACACATGGATGCATGGATATACAGATGCAGGGATGTATGGATACATGGATGGACTGATGCAAGGACACACGGACACGTGGATGCACAAACACATGGATGCACGGATGCATGGACAGATGGATACAGGCACATGGGCACATGGATGCTCGGATACTCAGACGCATGGACATATGGATGCACTGATACATGGACACATGGATGCATGGATATACAGATGCAGGGATATATGGATACATGGATGCAGGGATGCACTGATGCAAGGACACACGGACACACGGGCATGTGGATGCATGGATGCACAAGCATATGGATGCATGGACACACGGACACATGGATGCACCGATACACAGGCACAACAATGCATGGACACAGAGATGCAGGGACGTATGGATGCATAGACACACAGATGCAAGGCAGATGGATGCATGGACACACGGATGCACTGATGCATGGACACACGGATGCACAGATATACAGATACAGGGATGTATGGATATATGGACACATGGTTATACCTATGCAGGGATGTATGGATACATGGATGCACTGATGCAACGGCACACAGACACACAGGCACATGGATGCGAAAGCATATGGATGCATGGACACACGGACACAAGGACATACGGGTGCATGGACACAGAGATGCACCAACGCAGAGGCACATGATGTATGGATATAGGGATGCATGGGTGTACGGATACATAGACACATGGATGTAAGGACAGATGGATGCATGGACATATGGATGCACCGATGCACGGACACATGGACACATGGATATACGGGTGCAGGTTTATACGGAAACATGGATGCATGGAGACACAGATGCAGGGACAGAGAGATGCATGGATGCACTGATGCAAGGACACACGGACAGGCACATGGATGTACGGATGCACAAGCATATGGGTGCACAGACCCATGGATGCACAGACACAGGGACGCACGGACACATGGACACGCAGAGCTGCAGCAGACACGCGGCCGCACCAAGCCATGCAGCTCCGGGCACACGGCCGCATACCCAAAGCCACGCGTGGGCCAGCGCAGCAGCAGGAGCAAAGCCCTCCCTTCGTGGCACAGGGCCAGCTCCT
>NW_009216502.1:0-1868 GCF_000690835.1 Fulmarus glacialis
ATCCAGGCTCCGTGGTACGACCCAGCCTGGCAGGCAAGGAGAGCTTTCTGGGGGCCCGGGTCTGGGTGTCTCTCTCCTCTCATCGCCTTCCTTCTCCCGGACGGCTGGGTTTTGTTGGAGGAGCCAGTCTGATCCCTCCAGCCTGTGCAAAACCTGCAGAGCAAGTTGGCGCTGGGACTGCTCGTCTCTCTCCATCCTGTGACATCCATCCCTGCACGTCACCTCCCTCGTGGGGCGCAGGGCAGCGAGTCCCTGCCTGCTGCCTGGGCCAGGCATGAAGCCCCGAGCAGGCAGGAGGGGACAGAGCTGGGCTGTTGGGTGCCAGCTGCCCCCATGGGAGTCCAGGCTGGGAGCAGGCGGCCTCCCTTGCTGTAAATCGGGGCAGGATCTGGCCAGCAGTGCAGATTCTCCTTTAGGAAATGGATGTCATTTCCCGTCTATCTCAGTTCCTCACCTCTGTGCTCCCAGTGTCCTCCCACACGCGTCCACGGCTCCCAGCCCTCGAGGACCCCGGTTGCTGGGGGATGGAGCAGGGGGACGGCCACCGGGAGACAGGCATGGCCATGCTCGGGAGGCTGCAAGGAGGCACGTCAGCCCTTTCAAAGCGTTTATTCAACCACCGGAAGGGCCGAAAGGGAAAAAATAGCCATCAAAGTGACCGTGGAGCATCTGAGCTGGAGGCTGCGGGGGTGGCGAGAGCACCGGCGCGGGGTGGCGCAGGCATGAGCCGTGGTTGGGGCTGCCTTGGGCTTTTTTACCCCACCGAGCCCAGGCACCAGGACCGGCTCCGGGCATCCCTGCTGCGGGGAGCGGGGTGACACAACCGTGGTGTCCCCATCCAGCCTGGGTGAGTTGCTGCCGAGCCCTCAGTGCCCAAATCTCCCTCCCGAGTGCCAGGGCTTGTGCCATGTGGGCTGGAGACAGCAGCACAGGCTGGAGCAGCAGCACCCAGCCCTCCCGCCGGGCCTGCCAGCAGCCTGGGCAGGGCACGGGGAGGGAGCAGAAAGCAGTGGGAAGCCCGGGCTGGGGGTCCCTGGAGGGGCCCTTCATTGTGAGCTCAGGGCAGAGCCGTGCCGGGACACAGCACCCGTGCAGGAGGCACGAGGCTGATGGCTGCACTGGTGCGTAGGTCTCCACGGGTCTGCCCACCGGGCAGGGCAGGATCTGGCCCCACGCTGGGGTCTCATGCCCAGGTGGTGCGGCTGGGCTGGGGCTCCAGGTCCAGGTTTTGCAGACGCTTGTGTCTTTCCGACAAGCTGATCCGAAACCCTGGATCCCACCCAGCCAGAAATTTGGATCTGGAGCCAAAGGTGACTCTTGGCCCTTACTGCCATCACGGGCGAAGCTAAAATCTGGATCTGAGCGGCGGCATGAGGAGCCTGGATCTGGCTCAGGAGCTGAACGTGTGGCTTGTGTTCCTTCTGCCCATCAAATTGGATTTCCTGAAATAGCCTGTTGAAGACCAGAGCCCGGCAGGGACCAAATGACAGGTCACCAGGGGTGTGGAAGCACCCCCATGATCCGGGCTGCCTGCTTCAAGACATTGGCAGCCAGCAATAATAGTAATATACAGTGCCATTGCCGGGAGAGCGCTGCGCCGGAGAGCTAAGAATAGCAGGCGAGACGTGCCGGCAGCCGGAGGACTCACGGGGAGGGCCGGGGGCCAGGGGCGTGCGGTTGGATGTGTCCTGGGGGACATCCCAGTGATGGGGTGGATGGAGGTGGCTGCCTGCCTTCCTCACGGCGGGGAGGACATCCCCGCGGTGCAGGTGGCATGGGGCACAGCGGGTGCCAGCAGAAGGCAAGGGGACGGGGACGTGTAGAGCAGTGCCTGGTGCCGCTGACCCTGCGTAGCGCCCTTCAGCGTG
>NW_009216503.1:0-1369 GCF_000690835.1 Fulmarus glacialis
CATCCCATCCCATCCCATCCCATCCCCTGTTTTATCCTATCCCATCCTACCCTGTTTTATCCTGTCTCATCCCATCCCATCCCATCCCCTCTGTTTTATCCCTTCCCATGCCATGCCATGCCATACCATGCCATGCCATGCCATGCCATGCCATACCATGCCCTGCCATGCCATGCCATGCCATCCCATCCCATCCCATCCCATCCCATCGCCTCTGTTTTACCCTTTCTCATCCTGTCTTGTCCCACCAGTCCTCCCCCATGCCATCCATCATCTCTGGCCGTCTCATCCCGCTCTGCCTGTCCTGTCCTGTCCCCAGCAACAGCTGTGTCACTGTCTGCGTCCCCCAGTGACCAATCTTGTGCAAGCCTCCGGTCCCGACCAGTCCCCCACGGCCACCTGTTTCTCTTCCATCCCAGCCCTGTTCCTGCTGGGTGCACGTCCCGCGGTGGGACGGTGGAGCAGAGCCAGGACACTCTCCCTCGGCTGTCACAGCACACACCTGCTTTCACGCCAGGACCAGCGGCTGCCAGGAGGACAGGCAGCAATGAGCTCAGGGCAAGCCGCTCCCAGGGCATCCCTCTGGTGTGAATTTCCCCCCAAGACTTTTTTTGTACAGCTCCTGTCCAATGCATCTATCTCCTCCTTGGGCAATTTTGCAAGTGTCCAGCACTGAGTCACGGACAAATGTCAAGCAGGGGCTGATTTACTCCAAATTAAGTGGCTAGGGTCTGATTCTGTGGCATGCAGAAAGGACTGGTTAGAGTGGGGTCCTAGCCTTGGGGAAGGCAGGACCAGGCTTTCACCAGGTGTTGGGGCACGGCTGCCTCTGTGATTTTTGCAGTTACCGAGGCAAATGATATAGACCTGCCCTTGACTCAGCCATTTTATAGCATCTCTTGAGCTCAGTGAAGCTGGCGCTAAACCTCGGTTGCTTTGATCATGACAAATAGGAGCTGGGAAGCCAAAATCAGTGCAAAGTCACTGGCTGCCTGTGAAGCTGCTGCTTTTTCAGGTTTTAGTTGTCTAACTGGTGCACGGCTGGTGACTCTGCCACCCGCAGTGCTGGGGCCGGCCAGGGTGGCCAGGATGGTGCCGTCCGAGCTCCTGCTCTGTGAACCCAGAGGAGCCTTGGGATGCTGGTAGGATTGGTCCTGCCCACGTCTGCTTTCGCCTCTGCGGGAGGAGCTGGCCTGGGAAATGCTGAGGGATGGTATCTTGGACCTCAGCTGCATTGGGGTCTTTGGCTGATGGCAGAGCTTGTGCTTTTGACTCATCAATCGTGTCTTCCTGGGCAGGAAGATACCCTGGGGTGGGCAGCTGGGGGGTCACAGGGTTGCCGTGTCAGTTTGCTGGGTGGGGGTCAATG
>NW_009216503.1:1514-1755 GCF_000690835.1 Fulmarus glacialis
TGCGAGCCCCACTAAGGAACAGCCCAGGTATGTATTTTTTCAGCCCCTGGGCTGAGGAAGCAGTCCCCAAGTGCATGGACCTCTCCAGGCACCAGCGTGAGGTCCGTGGGTCTCCTGGAGAGGCAGACACGCCGGGATGTCTGACTGGGGGTGCTCGCAGCGCTGGATTGTACGCGCCCTGTCCCTGCTGTGCCGGCACAGCTGCGTCCCCAAATGGACACCACCAGAGGGAAAACAGGTC
>NW_009216503.1:1795-3668 GCF_000690835.1 Fulmarus glacialis
CACGGGGAGGGGGGTGTCGTGAGCAGGCGGTGGGATGCGGGGGGGAAGGCAGCCATCCGCTCCCCGCTCCCACTGTGCCTCGCTCTACTTGCCGCGGTCCCCAAGCTCTCTTCCCTTCCCCTCTGCTGCCTTTTATGCAGCTCGCCCAAGGCTCCAGGGCCTGGGGATCTTTCCAGCCTTCCCCAGCTGGGGTTTGGCAGCTCTAATTTTAGGCGCTTCTCAGTTTTGCTTTCTCGCCGCTCAGTTGAGGAAAAGCGCTTGTGCGGGGAGGCGAGCCTGGCCCTTCCCCACCGCTGCTGGCTTTCTCTTTGTCTTTCTCCCCTGCATGCTCCCACCTGGTGCCTGCTGCACCGAGACGCCGGTGGACATTAATAAGCCCCTTTTTAAAGCCGGTGCTCTTGCAGGGGGGGGGATGCACGTGGAGCCGGGGCTCACCCAGACCTTCTGCTGCCCCACGGTGATGCTCGCCAGACTGTGGCGTGACACCCCACGCCCCCCTGAAAACACTCGGAAGGGCTCAGGTCCAGGCTGAGAGTGGAAAGCCCAGCCGAGGACATCAGACTGGGCACGTTTTAACCACAGTGACCTAACCCCTTTCAGGCTGGCTGAGTCTCTGGGAAGAAGCTGGGGAACACCATGCTGCAGAAAACCCAAAAGCTAAATGTGGATCAAAAAAAGTGATCAGAGCAACCCATGCACAGAAAACCCAGCAAGAGCTAATTCAGCCCTTAGGTCCTCCCTTGCACCCTATTAGAGCTGCTGCAAGATGTGATCCCCGACCAGGTCAGCCTTGGGGCTGAGCCAGTACAACCAGTACAGTTTTAATTCAAAAGTCCAAGCTAAGGATAGCCCTGGGTGCACGACAGGATATTTTGCCCAAAGTCCTTGCTATGCAATTTGGACACAAAAGTGGAGAGTAAGAGCATCCCCCTCCCCACACCCTGAGGGAAAGTATCTTCTGGGGAAGAAAAGGAGGAAAATATGAGGTGAGGAGGACAGAGGAGGTGGCGGCAGGTGGGAGAGCGGGCTGTGCTAGTTGGGCTGGATCCTGCCCGCAGGGCACTTCTGCTTGCACGCGAGAGGCACGTTGGGTTTTGTCCGGTATATCCGACGGGCTTTCATCTTCCAGCAGGGGCTGGAGCTGTCTAACTGGATTGCGAGCTGCCTGCTCCTGAAAGGGCTCTGCATCCCATTATCCATAAACCTGTTCATGGCACACGGCTAATTCAGGCAATTTGCGACACGTTTATGCTGTCGATATAATAACCAACCCGTCGGCCTTAGCTGGGCTGGAGCACCGTGTCATGAACAGCAATCTGCAAATCAGGCTCTTAATGTGGGCCCTGCTGTCACTGCAGCCGGAGTGCACGGCCAGGGCTGTGGGATCGGCAGCAGGACCCGTGCCATGCTCCGGTGGAGGGCATGCCAGCACGGGCTCCGGGATGCATGTGTGCCCTCCCTGCTTTTGGAGCCTCTCTGCTGCCTGCAGGGAGGTGGGCTGGCAGGGTCCCCAAAGAAGCGCTGCCCTGCAGGTGATAGGAAGCTTAACTGCTCCCCCCATGCTGGCACCCCTCTTGTCGCACGTTTGCAGGACCCAAATCCAGCGTTATCAGAGGGCCACAGAGGCAGAAGGGCCCAGCTGGCTCCTCTCGCCCTCTCCGCTCCCCATCGCTCACGTGGAGCGGTGGGTGGACGCGGCTCTGGCTCTGCTTTGCTGCCAGATTATTTCTGGGCATCGCCACAGACGGACGCTGCAGGGAGCGCGCAGGCTGCGGAGCAGGGGCATGCTGGGAGCCGTGCTGGGGGGTGCAGCGGGGGACATGGCGGTGCCGGCAGCTGGGGGCCGGGACCCTTCCCGCTGTGCCTGCCTGCC
>NW_009216504.1:0-602 GCF_000690835.1 Fulmarus glacialis
AAAAAAAAAGAACTATAATATTTAAGTCCTGCAAAAAGAAAACAGATGGAGAAGAAGACAATGAAAGAAAACAAGCCCAGCCCGGAGCCCGCGGGGAGCGGAGCAGAGGAGCGGCTGGGCACAGCACGCGCCCGCGGCCTCCAAATGCCCGTTAACCACTTGCAGCCTCACCCAACGGCAGCCTGTACGCACTGCACATATATATGTGTGTGTGTGTGTATATGTATAGATTTAAAAAACCAACTAAATGTAACTATAGATATCATATATGCCATTCACATATATATATCTCTGAAACATATGTCATTTATAACTATTAAACTAATACAAAACACTGACATGTGGTTCATATTTAATATATAAAACTTACATTTTGTAAGTACAAATGTAAACTATTATATATAATCAGCTTGGTTTAATCCATGACATTTCGATTTTAATGTATGAATAGATATAGAAACACTTAACTATTGCGTTACAGTAATGAAAACATAATTTCTGTGTTGTTGTTTGGTCTTTTCTACTTTGCAGCCTTTCTATTGCAAAACTCAGGGTCTTGCTCTGATCCAAAATACTTCTTTTCCCATTTTTTTCACCTTTCC
>NW_009216504.1:817-1334 GCF_000690835.1 Fulmarus glacialis
AGAGCCAGCAGCCTGGCAGGGCAGGGGAGGCTGCTCCATGCCCCGGGCTCAGCCAGCAGCGAGGCCGAGCGGGGATTCCCAGTGGGCGCACGCGCAAGCACACCTACGGAGAGAGATGTATATATTTATATATTTAGGTGGAGCTTGTGGAGATGGGCTGTGATGAGCTGATGCTGCTGGGGGGGCCTGGGAGCAGGCGGGCAGGGCCCCCCCATTGCTTCTCTGGGTGTCCCCGGGGGTGTGCAGCCCGCTTTTCTCACACAGCCCAGCCCCCTCCCAAGTCCCCCCGCCCCCCAAATTTGCAGCCATCCCAAGAAAACGGTTGCAGTATTAGGCTAGCATGGCTTTTTTTGCAGCTCCGCCTGATCGCTCGGTGCTTTCCACTCCCAGCAAGGGGATGCAGCATTACCTCGCCTTGCTCTGTCCCTGCACGCACGGCATGAAGTCCTCCGGAGCAGCTCGTTGCCATAGTCTCATTCCCTTTGAATCTTTATTTACCATCTCTTATCTCCTGGTG
>NW_009216504.1:1450-2606 GCF_000690835.1 Fulmarus glacialis
CCTGAGCTATATAAAACTAATGCATATGTCAGCTTTCATCTAATGTCAATTAAAGCACCTAGCGTAAACAAATCATTAATATAAAGCCCTGGATAAAAGCCTTGTTTTCAGTATCTCACAGCCACGGGAACCTCACTTATGAATAATCATCCCCGGTCTTTCCCGCCCTCAATCCTCCCGTAACTGCTCTTATCGACAAAAAAGATTAGCTCTCCCGTGACCAGCACTAACACACAGGAGGCCTCACCGTGACCCCGAACCGCTGCCAAAAGGAAGAAATACTACTACTAATAATAATTAAAAAAAAAAAAAAAAAGCCCTACTTGGAAAAACACTTTTAACATCTGCGCTATATAATATACTCTTATACCATTTTAAGGAAAGGATAATCTGCCTGTGGTAGCGACATTGATAATTCTTTCATTAGCTCTACAGAGAAACTTTAGAGCTAGCACTCAGTGATGTGTTCATTTAGTCAGGTGGTTAAGTAAGCGGTTGATCAAAGCCAGACCCAACGGGGAACGGAGGCGAAACCCGCCCGGGCGGCTGGGGGCTCACCCCGAGCACCGACACCAGTTTGGGCACCGAGATGCTCTCCGGGATTTCTTTCTTTATTATTTTTCGTTTTCAATGCCTCGGGTGGGACAAGGACCATCCTCCACCTTTCACCCTTCTGCGTCGCGTCTCTTCTCCCCTACACCGGGACCTGGGCACAGCCTCCCCTCAAGCTGTATAAAAGACTTGATAAAAATAATTCCCATGTTCAACTGCCACCTCTCCGGCCCCTTTTCTTTCGCCGTCCTCGGCAGGGACCGGGCAGAGGGTCGGCAGCCACCGGGAGAGCTGCTGGGGGATCAGCGCCAGCCACGGGGAAAGGAAACCTGGGGAGATGCAGGCACAAACCCCTTTTCTTTTTAAACCGGTTTTATTCTACACAATTTTTTTTTTAAACAACATTCATAAAACATTAATTACAAAAATGTGCTAATACGGGGTAGGTGTGGGGGTTTTTTTGTATACCAACAATCAGAAATTCACATTTTGAAAGGATAGCCATACTTTTAAGACACACATTCAAATACTTTACTTCCAGATACAAAATTTTAAGGGAATATAAATCGCTTACAAGGAGCAGATGTCAAAAAAAAAAAAAAAA
>NW_009216504.1:2692-3849 GCF_000690835.1 Fulmarus glacialis
GTGGCTGCTCTCAGGCCGCTGGCTCTGCTGGGCTGCCCAGGGCAGCCCCGGGCACTCGCAGGACCCGGTTCGGAAAAAATGGGGTTGCAAAGCTACCAACGGTGCTTGCAGCCTTTTATTGAGCCTTTCTAGCGGGTATAGACCCCGTGAGGGTGAGTGTTACCAGCACATCGGCAGGGCAAGGCAATGCATCCCTCCCCGAAAACCCCCGGGCAGGATTTTTTCCATCAGGGGGACAGCAGCAGGGCTGGAGAAAGGCTCGGCATCGGGATCCACTAACGGGGGGTGATGGCTGCAGGCTTGGAGGTCCTGCTTTAAAAACAAGCCGTCTTATGAGTTACCCGAAACGGCCAAAATTCAAGCCTCCGCCCCGGTGCTCTTCTGTGGAGTCGGCTCCAAAATCCACCCATGCGAAAGCAGGTTTCGTCCTGCTGGATTTCAGGGCAGGGGAGGGAGAGCAGGGTAATTTCCTAATTGCCCTCAGCCTCCCCAAAAAAGTCCTGTCTCCTGCTTTAATGGGTTCAACTGGCTGAAACAGGATATGCTGGGAAAGTTCAGGCCTCGAGAAGTCGTGTCCTTTTCCGAAATGATGGGATTGAATGCGCTCGGCAGCCAAAAACCCAACTGCATTCAGGCAATCTGGCCGTCACCGACCAGAAGCGGAGCATCCACGCTACGCCAGAAACCTGCTCCAGTAAACAACTCGTCCTACACGCCACGATTAAAAATGTACAAAAAAAAAAGAAAAAAAGCTTCATTCTTTAGTAAAATAGACACTAAGTCTTGCCTCTAACGCTACGGTTAAGAGCTACGCTTGCCTTGACGGTCGGAGGTGGACGTAGGGTGAGCGCTGGGAAGTATGTTACAAAAAGAGGAGAAACTCTGGAGGTACGAAACCTCCTTCCGAAGCCATGTTTTGCAGAAAACGGGAGGGACTGCGTGTCTTTCCTCTCCCGCCTTGCCTCTGCCAGGAGCGGGGACCCAAGCCCCGTGATCGGCGGCGCCGGTGTTTTGCCGCCACGGCTGTGGTGGGAAGAGGAGACGCGGGGGCAGTCGCAGCGTCCGTCCTTGGTGGGAGCACCGAGGGCATTGCAACGTTTGCAAAAATAAAACAACAAAACAACCCCGAAAGGGGTTGTGCAGGATGAACCTGCCAA
>NW_009216504.1:3901-14934 GCF_000690835.1 Fulmarus glacialis
CCGCCGTGCCAAGCTGATAAAGCACCCGGAGCCACGGGGAGGGTCACCCCTGCGGCCGCCCCCAGGGCTCAGCCGCAAAGCCCACTCGGAGCTGCACGGGGATGGCAGCTCCATCCATCCCCACCTCTCCTTTCCTTCCCAGGGCTCTCGAAAAGAAGGGAAACAGCTTTATTTCGGTTCGTTGCTTACCGGTGGAGCCCCTCTACGGTGCCAGCTCCGTCCCCGACCGGCGTTACGCAGAGGACGTTGGAGGATATTTGAGGAGCACTGGTTAATCACATCATTCTCCCCAAAGGGCGGCTGAGATTTAAACAAAAGCGCCCGAAAGAGCTGCCCACGCGCGGGTTTTCGCGGCAGAAAGGCGGTGGGAAGGGGCTGCCCCGCTCGCCTTGGCAAAGGAGCCAGGGCTTTCAAAGTCATTCCGGTTTTCTGCTTCCAGCTGGATAAGGAGAAGCAAACTCTGCCAGCATGAAAATTATTGAAGCTAAAATAACCAAGGTAACCCCCAAACAAAACTCTGTTGGGTGCAGAAGCACGTGAAAACCCGGTAACGGTTTGCAGCGAAGGATGGAGGCATGGCGAGGGTCTCAGCCGGATCTGTCCCCCTCTGCGTCCAGAGGATCTGGTCCAAGTTCACCTTTATGCAGGTTGAGGACTGTATGGCCACATATAGATGTAGATGTCAGCCAGGGTTAAAATCCACCCTAAGCCTCCCGAGATGTTGAACCAGAGTGATCTGAGCAAGCACAGATGAGATCCTCAGCACCAAATCAGACTTCCCAGAGCAAATCGCTCTTAGCACCAACGTACCGACGCCAAAAGAGACCCTCCGTCGCCGTGCAAAATGCTCCCGGGGCACCGTCACGCACGGAAGGGCGGGAATGTCCTTGCCCAACTGCAGGCCACCTCCTTCTCCCAGCTCCTCCGGACCAGGCAGCTCAGCCCGGAGGGTTACGAAGCTCCTTGACTGCCGGCGTGGCCAAACTGGCAGCCCCCACCACCACGGTGGTGGGAGGCAGAGCCAAACCAGCTTGAAACTGGGGTGGGGGTCCCCAAACTCCACGGTACCGCAGCAGACCTGCAAAAGCCCTCAAGCCTTGATGGCAATTAGGATGTGGCCTTCCCACAGCTTCCACAGCAGGGAAGTGTTAGGAAACCTCAAATCCAGCCAACGAGGAGCCTGAATTTGTAAAATTTCAGCTATATGTGACTTAGGAATGTGCATCTCCCCGGCCGCAGGACCTCAGGACAGGGCACGCTGCAACGCAGATGGTTCCAGCTTTTGTTTCACAGCTCAGAAAAGCTCTAAGCCGTGAATCATGGCACTTCCCGGGCAGCTCCCTGCCAGCCTTCCCACGGCCGCGGCAGCCCTGAAAGGCTGAAAAACTCAACCACCCCCTGAACCCTTCCAGCTCGGCTGTCCCGCTCCATCCCTCAGCCAGAGCGAGAGGAGTTAAACCCGGCGCCTCACTCTGTAGCAGCAAAAAAAAAAAGAAAAAAAAGAAAAAAAAAAAAAAAAGAAAAGACAACAACTTGGTTTTGAACACCCTCAAGCTAAAGATTTAGAAAGGCGGCCCCAGCCAAGCCCCGAGCAGGGCGCTGCCGGGACACGTCCCGCGCTCGCTGTACACTTACATAAGGCTACGCGCGCGCCTGCGGCTCTCCAAACACCCCGGGCACGGAGCGAAGCTGCTCCCTTCCCGCTCCCTTCCACCCCCTTCCCATCCCCGAGGGACTCGACCCGCTCCCGTGCCCTCGCGGGCTCCCGAAAACACCCGAGCCAGGAGTGTGGGGCTCCACCTTCCCCTCCCGGAGCAAGGGAGCGGGGCAGGAATCACAGCCCGGCACTCGCAGGGGAGGGAGAAGTTTGGTTTTAGTTTTTTTTTTTTTTAATCAGAAAACTGAGTAAAAGGTAGTTTTCGCTGTGAACGCTGCCTCCCGCTCAGCCCTCGCCTGCCCAGAGGCGGCCACGGGTGTGCGGGGCCAGGACAAGCGGATCCCGATGGGAAGAAACAGGAGGGATTTTAGGATGAAGCTTTTTGTGACAGGCAGGGACCTCTCTGGTGTCACAGCCCCAGACTACAACAGGCTAAAAGGATGTTTCGGAGACCAATGTAATTTTTCCCTGTTTATAGGCGCTCAGATCGCTACCACCTCACCTCTCACATGCCACGAGTCTGCAAAAATTCTTGCAAGCTGCCCGATACTCAAGGGACAAACTAGAGCCACAGCAGCAGCATTTAGCTGACAAACAAACCCCAAAATACTCCCCTTTATGTTGACAGACTACTCCAACCTTTGCCCTTCCCGTCCTCGTCCGTGTTTGCCGACGAGGGGAACCTTTCATCGCTGTTGCTCAAACGTGCCTTCCCCGCCGCAGAATTTGCCCTCCTCTTGACCAAGGGCAGGATCTCCACCAGACAAAGATGCCGAGGGTGGGTTTGGGAGGCTGGTACCAGACATTGGTCTGGGATGGGATGAGGGATGGATTCTTTCCACCAAACTGGGGTGGCCTGTGAATGTACCTCATCACTCGACATCTCCTAGACAGTAGATAATAAGAGCCGTGGACAAAGACCAAAATTTCGGGGGGATGAACGTGGGTACCACCATCCCTCTGGGACGAGAGCTGGCTCCCGAGCTGGTCCGATGCGGCCGCAGCGTTAAGCACCCATGGCACCAAATGCAGGCTTCTCCCGGGGCAAAGACCTTCGCAGGCAAGTGGAGCATTTAAGGCAAGTGGAAATCTGTAGAACTTTGGGATTTGAACCATAAACCACCTCATGAGCCGGAGAGGTTTTACCACCACGAAGTCTCAGGCAAAGCTGGGTGCAGTCACCGGTGCAGCCGCTCGCTCGGGCCAGACGTGGGTTTGAGGCAGCTCTGCTCGTCCTCTTCTTGGTCTGAAGAAGCTACTTCTTGAATTTAAATCCCTCATAAGCTCTCCTTTGGGGGGCATTAAGGTCAAAAAATAAGATTTGACGAACTTCATTGACCCCAGGTGTGAATAAAAGCCCCAAAACTCACAAAAGGAGTTACGATGCAACGTATTTCTTTCCTTCCGCTGTCAGACGGCTTTGAAGATGCCCCACTGCCAACGCTCCCGCCTGAAAAGCATCACTTTACTGCCCTGCCCTCGGCTAAGCCTGGCAGATCCCCCCGCGGCAAGGGCACGGGGTTCGGCCCCCCGTGCACGGGTGTATGCACGCCCTGCCTCCCCGTGCAGCTCCTCCTGGGGCTTCCTAAACCAAGCGATGGGTCGGCAGAGCCGTAGCAGACGATCCAACACGGGCAACGAAGGGTAATAACAACCACAGAAAAGCATATCGAAGAAAAAGACAAACGGACATCTCGTTTTATAGTCATACACAGACACGTCACAACACACCAGTTAATTGTCCAGCTCGGACGGGGACAGAAGAGCCACAAGACCACAAGACCTTACAATGCATTAGCCAACGTGGATTAAAAACAGGGCCAGAGGGGCATGCAGGATCCGGAGCCTATATACAAAGGTCCCGCCGCTGCCCGCGGGAGGGGGGCCTCCACCGAAACCAAGTTTCCACAGCAAAGATTTGTCTTGGTGTTACAAACCCCCACACTCGCCCGGGGACCGAGGGACGATTCCCACGGCACACGTCCCTCTTTAGGCTTCTCATTTTTTTAATGGCAGATGAATAAAATGAAAATCCAGTGAAGGATGGTTTTGCAGCCAGGATAAATGCGAGCTTTGTTTCTTGCTCTCTCCTGGGTTATTATTCCCAGGAAAAGGTACCCGGGTCCTCATTTGCACAGGGACCCGCCGGGGCACCTCGCACCGTGCCACGCTCATTAGCGACGGCCCGGAGATGATGAATTTCTACGCAAGGCTGAGCTCCGCCTTCGCTCTGGGCGGTGGGTACCCACGGGCTCTGCTATTTTCTTGAGCTCTCTCCCTCTCCCCCCGGGGACGGCACTGACCCTGCACCGGCTCCGCGCGGCAACGCACGCGCTACGAGTTAAACGCTGCCAGGGCTTTTAAACCCTTCGGAAACACCGGGCTTCCCCTGCCAAGACTGACTCGTGGTTATTGCTGCATAATACATGTCTGGCCTCAAAAAAGAGCGGTGGCAGCCTGTGCCCGGAGCCAGCTGCATCCCCGCCTCCATGGCTGCCTCTGGGCCCCGAGCCGGCTGCATCCCCGCATCCCTGGGCACAGGGAAGCCGCCTCCCGGCAGGGAGCGGACCCATGACACATGGAGCTCTGTCCCGACCCTGCGTGCCTCGACGCCTCCGAAGTGCCCGTCACGGCAGCTTGCCCACGGTTTTCGCCGTGGGCTGCGCTGGGAGCTGCCCCTCTCTTCTGCACCTCAAAAGCCCAATCATTAGTCACCGGGCGAGAAAACGGAGGCGGAAAGTGGCCTTGCTGGTCTTGTCCGTGCATTTTTAAGGCATATTTTGCAGGAAGGGGCTGCTCTTGCGTGGCTCTGTTCGATGAGGGCGGCAGGACCGGAGCCGGCCGAGCTCCCCATCGCCCCAGCTGCAGCTCCCTGGGTGCGTGGGAGAGAAGAAGATTAAAGCGGGACTCGCCGACCATTTATTTGGTTTGTGCATCGGACTAAAGCAGCGTTTCCTCCTCCAGATCTGCTGGCTCCGAACCAGCCCCTGGCGCTGGACGGGGAGGGGGCTGTCTCGCTTGGACGTGACACCCGAGTGACACCGGAGGAGAAGGATGGGCAGCTGCAAGGTTCAACAAGCTCCATCTGTGGCCTGCTTTAAAAAGGCATTTATTAGCTGTAAACCTCTGTCGTGACGTACAGAAAACTGGGGAGAGGAGCGGGAGATCGATCAAGTTTGAATCCTGGTGAGAGTTCTTAGAAAAATGGTTAGAGGAAAAAAAAAAGAAGGCGGCTTTAAAATCACAACGGTCCCGAAAAAGAGCGTTTCTGCTAGTTAAAAGCCTTTAACTAGAAGAACTTTTGGTGGGCGGTGGTTTTTTTTTGTCTCCTTTACAAACATAGTGCATCTGCGGTCATTGAGAATTATGGTCCGTCTAGAAAAGGGCCTGTGCTTGGGCTATGGAGAGGCTGCTGGTGGCGACAGTGTCGGCGAGCGGAGGCGTTACATGTGTGCTTCGGAGGCAGGACAGCCCGGCAGCAGCTCCCCGTTCACCACCGTCTCCGAGGCCAGCATCTTGTCTTTGCCGGAATCCAGGCGCTGCTTCTTCAGCATCCTCTGATGGACCAGCGGGACGACGGAGAGCACCAAGCCGCCGATGATGGGGGGGACTCCGGCAAAATAAAAGGCGGCGTCGTAATTCCCAAAATAATCGTTGAGGTATCCTGAAAGAGAAGAACAATGACGGTTATAGCCGCGTCAGTCTAACGACCGACTTGTCTCCTCCCTCGAGTGAGAGCTGCAGCTTGCTTCAACCACCAGATTTGGGGAGATTTGGGGTTTTTTTTTTTCCATTGCATTCCTTGGCGTTTTTATGCATTACGGATTAAAGGATGTGCGCAGCCAACATTGTGCCGCAAGGAAGCTAAGAAGGAAAGCCTCAGCCGTCCTTCCTATTTAACCAGAACAGGACACAATCAGACCCGTCCCAAACAATCCCGAATGCGAGCTGAGACAGCGTTAAACAACCAAACGCTTCGGGTGGCTCTTCCCAGCGCCTTGCCGGCCAGGAGGTAATAGGAAAAGCAGGGGTGGTGGCTGTTCCTCTGCAGATTGCCTCCCTCTGGAAGCCCTGCTTTGCTTACAGATATTTTATCTACACGGTGATGTCAGCTGAAAATGCTGCCAGTTACAAACAATAACCGATCCCTTAAAAAACCAATGAGGTTCCGCACTTGTTAGTTCGGCAAGTTCTGACACAGCCGGGCATCCTTGGAGAATAATGCATCGCCATTTATCGGCAACTGGAAAAATCCCCTCTGAGTTTTCTCCTGCGTAGACACTTGCTTACGTCCACGACATGAGCCCCTTCACCCAGCCCTGTGCCTAGCGAGCCCAACGCAGGGGGTCCTGCAGCAGCTCCCTAGCAGCGAGATGTCTGCAAGCCCCACGTTCCTTCATTAAACTGAATTCTGCTCCCAGAGGCGGAAAGATCAGAGGCGCTTATACAGCTTTAGCTTAGCGATTGCTGATGCAGACGTTCTGCCGTTCAAGGGTCAGCTTTGGCAAAGTTGCTCGCTGTTAAGGACGCTGCGGTTATTACTACGCTTAAACAATACCCAAGTCTTGGGAAGACAGAGGCTCGGGTGTCTCCATCTCTAACTTTGATTCAACAATCCAGAGGCTGAACTTACCGATTAGCAATCGGTCCCCAGATATCTAAAAGGGCTTTTAGAAAAAGAATATCTGCCAATTTTTAGCTCGGCTTCAAAGAGAAATCAGTTAATGTGATCTTGGGTCGCTCTCACTGTTCCCCCGCTGGTTACCTTTCATCAGCCCGGAGAAAGGCCCCGAGATGCTCCAGGACGTAGCATGGAGTGATGCTACACCCAGACTTCCACCCCCATGTGACACGATAAGCCAGAAAATTGAAAACCGTACGTCTGGTCTCACGCCAAAACATCACCACGGGTGAAAGCCGCTACACGCATCTGCTCCCTCCCAACAGCTGGGTCCAGGTCCGGCACCGCGGCTCTACCAACCTGCTATCGGCGTACCCGCGGTCATGGGCACAGCCATCAGCCCCATGAGGTACCCTATGGCCTGGGACGCCTGCATGGGCCCCACCAGCTCGAAGGCGATGGGGGCCATGATGGTGGTGAAGAAACCATCGCAAAGGCCGAGGAAGAGGCAGATGACAATGACGCCCTCGAACCCTTGGCACTGGGGGATCATCATGCACAGGATGCCCAACAGCACGAAGGACGCAACCTGGGGAGACAAAAGCGGGCACGTCACTGGGGTGCAGGGTGGGTGGGGATGGGCAGTGGCAAGTGCCATGAACAGGTCAACGACATCGCCCCCTCCTCTGGATGCCACCCATCTTCTGCTCTCGTCTCGAAGAGGCCCTTAAGAATAACCTTTTAAGAAGCTTTAGGAAGGATTAGCTGCTGGATTAGCTGCTAGATTTCAGCAGTTTGTTTTTCAAAAAACAAGAAGGTGAGAGGATGTCCAGCAGTTTGGGAAGAGTTGGACCACAGAGGTTGACTGCTGAACGGACACCGAGACCTCAGGTCAAGTGTGCAACTTCTCTGTACACCTTTCTATAATAAATTTTCTTCCCTAACAGCAGACAAGGGTGACAGGTAATGGTCGGTAAAGGATTTGCAATCTGTGGTTGACAGTTATTAAGCGGTGTCGATACTGATGTAGAGATGCTATCCCCTGACCCCCACTGTTAGCCAGCAGCTATGCTGAGGGTCGGACGCAACGTACCTGCAGGTAAATCTTCTTCAGCCCGGGAATGCAGTCGCCAATGCGGCCTGAAACCAAGCGCCCCAGCCCTGACATGGCTCCGAGGCAAACCAGGAGGATCCAGTCCTTTTTGGTTTCTTGAAATCGCTTCTCCACGTATTTTACCTAGGATGGAGGGAAGGACGCAAGGACATGAACCCTCTCATATCCCAAAAAGGGACAAGACATCCCGCAGAGGGTTCGTGGCTTTGGGGGTGGTTGTGGGACCCTCACGTCCACACCACGCTGACGCGCACACACCACCTCCGCCCACCCCAAACCCAACAGCCCCCTCCTCTCCTGCTACCCATGCTTGTCCTCGGGAGCCGCGGAAGCGACCGCTCTGCCCACCCTGGTGCAGAGGACACACAGGACCATTAAAAAGCTGTCTCCTCCCATCACTATTCCTGTTTACAAGACTGCAGCAGTTTCTTAGCTTCAAGGCTTTTGGTGGCTCTGTCCCTGCTGCCCATCTCCACCTTCCCACCTCCTCCTCGCTTGCACGGAGGAGCCCTTTCACTCTGGGCAAAGGGACCTCCCTCCCCTTCCAGTCCCAGCCAAGGCTCTTACCAGGTTCATGTAAGGTACGAGATATCCCAGGACAGCAGTAGCGATCCCAAAGGCCCAAATCCGATAGGTCTTTCTCCGGAAAACCCTCAAGTTGAAATACTTGCGCGTCTGGGACCAGCACTGCTGCCGCATGCTCCGGCTGCCCAGCTTGTCCTGCCCATCGTGCTGAGAGTCACAAGAAGGTGGCAAGATGGGCCGATAGGTCAGGGACAAGAATATCTGGATGAGCATTAAGGCACTGAGTACTTGGAAAGTATGCGCCAGCCCAATGGCCTTCCCGACCATCTTCAGGAAGAACGGGAGCGGCACGGAGATGAGGCAGCTGCCGCCGGCCACGATGCCGTTGGCCAAGCCAAGGCGGCGCTTGAAGTAGTGACCAAGGATGACCAGCGAGGGCTGGAAGGCGAAGGAGCTGCCGCAGCCAAAGAGGATCCCATATGTGAAATAACGAACTTCCAGAGACCTAGAGGGGGGAAAAAAACCACGAGGTGGTTACATTACACAGAGGTAAGGAAGCCTTCTCCTCCGCGGTCCTGGAAAACCTGGAGTCAAGACCCAGGTCTCCCATACCACAGGTGCTACACAGGCAGTCTGACCTCGAGGAGCTTATTCCCTAGCCAAAGCAAGGATTATCCTCATTTCACAGCTGGCACGTTAAACCTTCGGGAAAATGAAGTCTAGCTGGAGAGTGCTTTCTGCAAAGAGGAGAAGGCAGCAGCCATCCTGCCCTCCTTGGGAAGCTGACCTAACTTGAATGGTTTTTAAATTACAGCAAGCAAGATTTTCTAAGGTAGGGAGGGTGGGTTATTTTTAGCTAGAAATCCATTTTTTTTCCCACTGAAAGGACTAATTGAAAACATTCTGCACCCAGTGTTTGAAAGGAGAAGGCACCAACCCTCCTGGTTATTAGGCACTTAGGAAGGGAACATTGCGTTTCTGCCCAGGCTCCAGCCTGGTTAATTAAGTTCTTCTTCTTTAAGCTCCTCTGGGAGCTTCAATTAGACAGCTAATAGATTTCATTTGTACCTTACATTGGTGGCTGCACTCAAGGAGGGAGCGAAGTGGCTGCTCTACAGAACAGGTGGAAAGTCCTGAGAGCCTTTGGAAGGAGCCGCTTCCCAATTGCCGGTTCGGTTTTCCCAAAAGAAGCAGCTGAGAAAGGAGCCTGAAGTTAGGCGGTGCAAATAACCCGTCGTGTTTCTCTCCAGATGAAGGATTTTTTTCTTCAATCCCGTGCAATACATTCAGCTGCAAAAGTCGGCCACAAAATACTGCATGGGAGGAGAGTGCGATGGAAACGTTTGGGCACCTCACCAGGTAAGCGATGCTGCACGAACGGGGTCTTTACTCCAACACTCAGAACCACTCATGTGAAAGACTGAGTCGTTGTTGCTGCTCATGAAGCAAGCGAGAAGACAGCAGCCCAGATCTAACCGAGCAGTCTGAAGTTGAGAAAACGTTTACAAGCACGTAATTTCTTCCATTACACACTCATCTCTTTAGCTAGCCAAGCAGAAAGCAGAACGTGCTTGCTGTACCCAACGGCTCAAAGACAAATGACTGTCATGAAAGGCAATTTCCAGTTACTCCAGAACAAAGCCACATCAGAAACCCTCTCCGCAGGAGCCAGGCAAGCAGCTGGGCTACGCAGGCTGTCTCCGACCTCCCACGCACCAGCCCCGACCATCTCAGCTGGGTCACACCAGCTTTGGTACTGCAGCTAAGCTGACGTGTTGGATAAGTGGAGACAAATGCCGTGGTCCCCATCTGCTCCCCGTTGACGCTAAGACACCCCTGCATGAGCAAGGGCTCCTTTCAGCCATGCTTCTTAGCCAGGATTTCCCACCCGGCTCGCTGGGAATCAGCCAGCTGCTCTCCGGTGGGAAGGGCAGCATCATTTCCCTCGGATAACGAGGTTCTCCCAGGGAGAATGACATCTCCTGGGACAAGGAGGTCTCCCTCCAACGGCTGTCTCTGACTTACAGCTCACAGCGGGAACGGCCCTGGTTCAGCCCCGCTGGCAGAGGTTTGGGGGATTTCTCTCTGCAGGAGAAACCGGGCAGAAATTGCGGAGGGGAAGGAGAGGCAGAAGAAAAGGGACTCAAACCCCACCACAGAACTCTTAGCGGTGCAGCAGAGGAGGGCTGGGAGAGCATTGGGGGGCATATGAAGGCAGCCAAAAAAAAGGCCACCATCTCCCATTCCTTAAAACTGGAGGGAAGGAGAAGTCTTAACACAACCGGGATTCCTCTCTTCTTGAGAGAGCGTAAGATCTGCGGTGACTCGAGCCGATTACAAGTGCAGGAGACACCCCGGTGCAAGGCAGCAATGCCAGGAAAACCCTCACCTCAACCCCATCCAGAAAACTTCAGCCTTCCCCAGAGCTCTGCTTTTCAGCATATTTTGTTTAGTTAGTGGTTTTCATACAAAACTCCCAATGTTTTGAGAGGAGGAGGCACTGGGCGTGAGCTGGGCGCTGGGGTCCTGCCGTGCTGGCTGAGTGGCTTTTTGGATCAGCTCGGTGCAGTGCTGGGAACCGCTGCTCCTCTGTTTGGACAAAGCAAATCCATTTTGAAAAAACCCAGGAGATAAAGGATTGATTAGCCTTGATCCAGCCCTGCCTGAGCCCACCAAACCCAGGCTGCAGCTCCCTTTACATCGGCGCATGTAGCCCAGCCGGCACTGGGTGGGTCATCTCCAGCTGCGGTGGGGGGAGCTGGCAAGGGGGGGACAAAAAAAAAAAAAATAAAGCTTCCCCATTGTTCTGGGTGAGCAGGAGCTGCTAGCTCCGAATTTCAGGACCGGCCTTCGCCATCCAGATGGAGCGCTGCCAAATCCCGCAGCCCCGCTGCTCTTCCTCCGGCTCCGGCTCGGCCGTGACGAAGGCAGCTTCCCTCGCCGCCGTCCAGCTGCAAAGGGGCTCCTTTCTCCCTTAAAAGGCAGCCAAAGGAATGCGAACCGAGGGCGAGAAGGCAGGAAATGGGGATCTCAGCTCTCCTGGAAATAATATTCTTCTCCGCCTGGACTGTTTGATTTTTTTTTTAAGCCCAACACAACAAGCCACTGGCAGCGAT
>NW_009216504.1:15042-20275 GCF_000690835.1 Fulmarus glacialis
GGGGGAAGAAAGTCCAAGCTTTGTTGATTAGAAGGAAAGCAAGATTACATGGGAAGCACCTGTGATCCGCCCTGCCAGGAGCCCGGGCATACCTTCCCTCAGGACCGACTGCACTTTCTCCAATGACTATTATCTTTTGAAATACAAAGGGGTGGCATCTGCGGAGGAAGTCGCGGAGGGTGGTTCCTTCCACGCCGCTGCCCGTGCTGCTGACCGAGATGGTTTTAGCATCCCAAGTCCCCCGGCTGCCATCGGCCCCAGTCCCCGGGGCTTTGCCAGGAGGCTCAGAAGCTGCCTCCCCCCTCCCAGTGTAAGGGGGAGCTCCCGCAGCCGGGGACCCATCACAGAGGGAACCAGGGTTGGGGTGAGCACGAGGGTCTCGTTGACCAGGGTAAAAGGGAGCTGGCGTCCCACCGCCCCGCGCGGGCAGGGTGGGCAGGGAGGAGCCCAGCGCAGGCAAGTCGCCCTTCGGGAAACTAGTGTGTATTTGCTTTAAAAAAACCCACTTCTTGAAGCATTTTAATTAAAACAATATTGATTTTAACTGAAATCCTACCAAAACAATGTTTTTATTCAGAAAAACTGGGGCAAATGATGCTTTGGAGGGTGTTTCCACGGAGCCTTTGAGGCTCCATTTAACAAGTGCCACATAAAGGACCCCAGAGGTGACCTCTTTTTGCTCCCACAAAGATGCAAATGTCTTGGGCTGGAAAGATTCTCACATTGAAGCGGGTACACCTGCCATCCAAATGCACGTCGGCGAGCGCCTGCCAGCAGAAACTCACAGCACGGGATCAGCCGTGGAAAACGAGGAGCAGCAATCGCCCCGCGCTGCCGCGAACGCCCGAGCCGGCGCAGGAACAGCACGAACTGCTCCAAACCCCGTCTGCATCCCCGTCCCCGACTGCCCTGCATGGAAACTCCGTTTTGCCTGGTGTAACCCATCAAATACTATTTTAAGCATTAATTTACTTTCAGTACCAAATGTGAAATTGGTTGCAAAGGAGAATGGTTTTGTCCACGAGCGTCTCTTTGGAGCTGCCCGCAAGAGGCGCGCCAACTTCTCGCTGCCTGTTTTAAAGATCAAATGAAGGACCTGAGGGCTGAAATCCCATAAAATGAAGTCCCTCGCTCAGGTAAAAGTCACTCTCTTGTTATGTAAGGACAAAAGGGCAACTTGGCTCAATTTGGAGAGAAACAGGCTGCGTGCACGTGGGCTGCACGTGGGCTGTAGGGATGCCAGGAGACCTCATCTGGATGGAAACCACCTGCTTTGCCCCAAAAGGCAGCAGCAGTGTATAGGCAGGGGGGGTTGCAGGGAACAGTGAGGAAGAGGAGTTCGCTGAAGAGCTGGACGGCCCCTCTGTAGCCTTACTTGGTGAAGGAGCTGGAGAGGAGTCCGATGAAGGCGATGGCAGCTCCCGAGGCTGCCGTGGGCCTGCAGCCGATCCGATCGGTGAAGATGCTGACGATGGGAGAGCAGAAAAAAATCATGCCCATGGCCAAGGAGCCGACCCATGCTAGGGAGAGAGAGAAGAGAGGTGACGCTCAGGGTGGGACATCAAACAGAAGGAGAACAACCAGGGACCGAGTCCAGCTTTGAAGGTGGTCTCAGCAGAGAGGCAGCCGCATCACACCGTTAATTAACAGTGCAGCTCATAAATAACACGGTTACCTCCCGCGCTGCCCGCCGGCGTCAGGGCCGGGGCGCAATCTGCAGCGTCTCGCTGTTCGCCCGTGCGATGGAGGCACGGCCAGGTTTTCCTTTTACTCCCCTCCGCTGGGTTCCTACGGGTCCTAGGGAAGGCACCGAGCTTTCAACGCTTTTTTCTAACGGCCCTTGCTGTGCGTGTAATGACGCCTCCACTGCTGCTGCTTCCACAGGGGACATCTCCACGGCCAAAAGCCCCCCGAGCTCCTCCGAGCCCTCTCCTCCCTGGCTTCGGCCATGAAGAATTTCATATCTTGAGTTACGGCTTTGCATTTCCAGGTACCACCCTCATCCATCACTGCTCCCCGCTCCCCAGAGCCAGGACTGCCTCACCTCCCCCTCACCCCGCGTTCCGCGGGGATTTCTCGTTGCAGCTGAGCTGATGGGAGACACAAGGTTGTGCCAGGCGATGCCCAGGCAGGACTGTGATCTTGTATCTCCTTCTGGAGAAAACCACTGGCTGCCTGGCCGTCTTTTTTCAGAAACTTTTATTATTCGCAGATTATTTCAGCCCGTCATCTTCTCCCTGCCCTCCACCTTCTCTCTTCAATGGTTTCTGTGACTATTTTGGGGAGGAAAGGCAGGCTTTCAAGAAAAGCAATGTGGTAAGGAAACAAATCTCAGTCTGCCAGCTCTGAGGAGAAGCAAGAGGTCCCCTCGGTGGGGCGCGGGGCAGGGCAGGATGGACAGACGGACAAGGGGCCCCCAGCCCTACCCAGCACCCAAGCCGGGGGACCTCCTGGAGCATCTCCCAGCCCCAGGCGCTGGCTCTGGGCACCGAGCGCGATCTGCCCCGCACAGGCCCCAGGACATGCGCTCCTTGCTTTTTTTATTCTTTTTTTTGGGTTGTTTTTTTTTTGCACCCAAACCGAGCGCTCTGCAACCCCTTTTAGCACAGCCCCGCACAATAACAACCCGTCCTTCAAGAGCCGTGAGATTTTCAGAAAATAGCCAGGTCCCTATTAAAAGCAAATCCCAGCTATAAAACAGCCTCTCCAACCTCTGCCTTTCAAAAAGGACCACACAAAGAAGCCCTCGCTAGCCTGGGAAGAGCTGACCCTTCCAAATTAATTATAAGTTCGCAAGGACCCAATTTACCCCGAAGTCTTCCTTAATAAATGCCGAGCGGAGCAATAAAAAGCAAAGCGAGGGCTGCGCGGGAGCCTTGTGGGACTCGCCGGGCTCTCGTCTCGACACCAGGCGGAATGCAAAAGGACGAGGGCGAGGGAGAGGACCCCCCCTCTCCGGCTGATTTTTTTGGCTATAAACACAAGGCACAGTGTAATGAAAGTCCTTCTAATAGGATTAGGTGGCACGGCTCCAAAGAGCCGTCCAAAACAGCTCCGAGAGGGGGTGAGGGGTGGGAGCAACGCCAAGATGGGGAAGGCTCATTAAATTGGATAATATACTTCCAGAAATGTTCCTTCTACTCCAGCCAAGGCAGTAAAACGTTAGATGGCCCCGTCATGTTTGAAGTTTGTTATTTTTGGAAATTACTTTAAGAAACGCGGAAATAAAAGCATAAAGCAAAGTATTAAATTTAAAGGGCCAGATTCTGATCTTAATAACTCAGAGATTTACATGCAAATAAGCAGTATCAATCTCTGGCCCCAAAAATGCACACTCACCTGCGGAGATCAAAGCAAACCCGGGGCGAGAGGCTCAGCAACGGGCGCTTAAAAGCTCCTCCAGCTTTGGGTTTGTAAAAAGGAGATATCACTCAATTAAAATCGGTAAACACAAAAAAAGAGTCCCGTGGCAAATTGCTCTACCTTAGAGAAAGGGCTTACCACAAGCAATGAATAAAAATAGGCTTGGGGAAGAACATCAAGTTAAAATTAGTAAGAACAATAGCCTCACTTCCAGAGCGGGGTTTTGTCTTCCCAGCGCTTCCCAGCGAAGCCCCGGGAAGCCGGGAGAGCTGGGCGAGCTCCAGCGCTGGAAGGAAACCTCGGCAAAATCTGGGGGCAGGAGAAAGCCGCCTCGGCCCCGGCTCCGGTCCTGGCGTGATTCCCACCGAAACAGCCCCCAGAGAGCGATTGCACAATTTACCCCCCTCGTTTCATCCCCCGCGCGACGGCGGTGATCTCCTTTCAGCTGGGTCGGGGCAAGGCTGGAGGAAAGCCATGGCAGAAAACCACGGCTTGGAAAAAAAAACGGGGTTCAGGTGAAGTGTCGCCCCAAACCTGCCCCTTCGGACACGGAGCCGGAGTCCCTGGACCCCTCCAGGGGATGAAGGGTTTATTTTTGGTAATCTGTGTATTGATGTTTCTCCTGGACTGTCCCGGAGGTGAAGGGCAGGGGCAGCCATTCCTCCGGTGGAAACCAGACGGGGCTTAACCAGCCTGAGTCAGGGCTTCCCTTCGGCAGCTCCTCAGAAGCTGGAGAACTCCTGGAGAAGTTACGACTTGATTTAAAGCCCACAGGGGGAAAAGAAAAAAAAAAAGGGAATCTTTGCTTCTGATTTCCATGGGGTTTGGATGAGATGGTTAATTCCTAGCCCGGCCACACCTCGCAACCCTCTGTGGCTGATAATCTGGGCGAAATATTGAAACACACAAAGACAAGCCCCCACAAGAGGCGCGAAGCCTTATCAGCCACGCGGTGCGATCAAGCAGATCCTAAAAGAAACGATGGACCGAATCCAGCTGAGGACGAGGCTGGAAGGAGCTCAAGAGCTGTGCAGAATTTGGATAGGAGTCGGGTTAAGACTTGATCGAGTCTCGAGCCGTAAGTCCAACCACCTCCTGTGGTGCCAGCTGAAGGGGCTGGTTTCGGAGCTGCCGTGGCGGGACCCAGCTGGTGATGGCCGAGAAACCCCCTCTCCAAGGGATGCCTTTACAGAAACACCAAAGGCTTCAGAAACCACTTTTTTAGTTAAAAAAAGGCATTTAAAGCACTCTCCTTTTGCGAGGGGGAATGAAGATGACTTCTGATTTGGGGGCCGGCAATATTAGAGGTGGCTCAACGCGTGCCGTCCCTCCCCGAGAGCCACCTCTCCGCTGACCCTGCTTGGCACTGCAAGTTACGCCGAGACCATCCACGTCCATGCCACCCTGCTCCCACCCGCAGCCCCTCCTGAAGGCCATAAAACAGCAGCTGGGGAGCTGTGACCCCCCAGGTGCACGCACCCCACTCCTCGCTGCTTCCTCCGGCAGGGATGGCAGCGGGCTGGGGGACGGCAGCCGCCCGAGGTGCCGCTCGAGCCCAGGCCACCTGCAGCCCTGGATTCCTCCAGAGCTAATGGAACCTTCCTGGTGGTCCTGAGGATGCTCTGGGGTATGGGAAGAGCCCTTTGCTGGAGGAGAAAGGTTGACCAAGGAGAGCATCCCACCAGCAGCTCTCCCACAGCGTGATCGCACAAGGGGTAAAGCTCCAGCTAAAGTTCCCCAAATTGCTCCTTCCAACCAAAGACAGCCAAACTGTTGGCCTGTGGCAGGTCCAAAGCAACGTGGCCTTCAACACGGACACGTTGAAGATCTCCAAAGGGAACAGTGACGCAGTGGTGTAGGAGATGTGGAT
>NW_009216504.1:20287-23436 GCF_000690835.1 Fulmarus glacialis
CCGTCCTCCCCAGCACCGCTCACTCTGGCCTCAAGACAGAGTGAAAACCAGGGAGGTGACCCGTTTGCCCACCAGCCCTGCACCATCAAGCTGTGCCCATGATGGAGGAGCTCTGGGACCAGGTATGCCTCGGCCACCACGTCCTCCTGGCAATGCCGAGGGGCCAGGGAGAGCTGGGAGCACCAACCATGTCTGTGTGTTCACGGCAACAAGAGGTGGGCAGGGCCCCCGGGGTCGGTCCAGGTGGGTCCCACACACCAGGCCAGCTTTCTTTCCAGCAAGGTCATCCCAAAAGGATGAAAAACTCCTTCCTTGCCGGTATTTTCCTGAGCAGAAAAAGGTTTCTGGGCGCCGCGGAGCAGAGCAAGGTGGGCGCAGGAAGGTGAGAAACAACAGGGGAAAATGTCACTACTCTGAAACGCGGATCCAACCCCCCCCGGTATTTAGCTCATTGTTCCAAAAAACATCATTAAAAGAATCGTACTGCATAGTACTTGCGGCTGAGCCTATTTGTTCCTTTAAAAATGAATCCCCAGGGAGAGAGAAGGAAGGGACGTCGCTCTCAGCCGTGCTTCCCCGCTGACCCACATACCCCGGGCTGAGGGATCAAGGATCAGGAGGTGACCTCAGATCCGCCGCCGGAGGAAGTGTCTTCCCTCGCTTCCCGCGGCTTCTCCGCGGGGCGGGGACAGGGCGGCCGCTGGAGGGGACGGGGACATGCTGCAGAGGGTCACCTTCCCCAACCCCTTGGCATCTCTCGGAGGAGAGACGGGGCAGCCAAAGGTAATTCGCCTCCATCTCCCCGTCTGTACCGCTCCTCCAAGAAATAAGTAATTCCTTGACTTGTGCTTTCTGGGGACAGGGAAGCTCTGCTGGCATGACAAACCTCATCACACACCTTCAAAGCCTTTTCCCAGCCCTACCTGGCTCCTTTTTGGGTGGCCTGGGAGCCCAAGCAACCTGGTGGCCCTGCCCATGCAGACACTGCGGGGAAGCAGAGGGCTTTAACCCCCCCTCCATGGAGCTAATGAGTGCCGCCCAGAGCACATCTGCAGCGAAAATGAAGCAGCTGTTTTCTTTTGCGCCCTTAAAAAGGCAATTTGCGTCATCCTCTTGCTCACTCAAAGTAAAGCCTGAAGCACTCCCAACGGCTTGGCTCCATGTGCCCAACACCCCCCGTGGACCGAGCACATCCCGGGGAGGGTTGGTCAAGGCTTAAATAAAGGCAGATGCAAAGTCACATCTGAGGAGGCCACCGCGATGCACGGCAGGAAGGGAAACTAAGCTAAAGAGCAGCAAACCGAAGCTGAGGAGCAGCAAACCGAAGCTGGGCAGCAGCAAACCGAAGCTGGGCAGCAGCAAACCGAAGCTGGGCAGCAGCCGGGCTCCTCTGGACGGGAGGTGGTGGTGGTGGCAGCCACCGTGCATCACATGCAGCTAAAAGCCAGATAAACTCATTAATTGTATAGCAAGCCCTGCTTGGTACCATACCCTAAAGCTTCAGAACAAAGTCCTCCTTTATCAGCTTTGGCTGACTTCTCCCCGCTCCCTTATTTCGAAAACAACTCCAAAACAGCCTGAAAATTGGAATAAATGGAATTATTCAGAGGAATTATTCATGGCCAGGTCTGACTAAAGACCCTTTCAGTGTCCCGTTCGTGGCAGTATTAGGACAGAGTAAGGAAAAAGATGAATGTTGTAGGAGAACTGGCAACGACTGTCATCACGGCATGGTCCCATGACCATGGATAACACAACAGCTTCTCAGAGACCAGAATCCACTCGGTCTTTGCTGTAGGAGACTTTTAAAAAATCAATTTTTAACTGGTTCAGGAGCACAGGGCACCAGAGCAGAGCAGGCTGGGAATGTACTTTGCTTTAAAAAAACCACCACATCTCTCCTGTTCAGGCCTCTCTGCTTTCCCTCGCTCTCAACAATGCAGGGGACGTCTAAGAGACGATGCCCAGGCCACCTCCTGTAACCACTAAGTGACAGATACCAGTTTATGTGAGAAAAAAAATCCCCATTTTAGCTGCCCCGTGGCCATGTTAAGTAGAGATGGAGACAAATCTGTGGTTTCGCTTGGCAAGCAGCAGGCGCGGAGTGTTTGCTTGAGGTTCGTGCGCGGAACGTCTCGGAGAAACTCAGCCCCAGCCACATTTCATGTCATTTCATTCCAAAACTATAAAATTCGACCCCGGTTAGAGCAAAATGGCGTTCAAGCTCGTGTCTGAGCTGCATCACGTCCTCCCCGTCTGCAGCCCGGCTCCCGCTCGGCCTTGGAGGCTCCAGACCTGGTCCAGAAATGCAAATTCTTGTGAAATCCATCCAAAAGCAACAAGGCAGCATGTGCTCTGCAGCTGAAACCCCCCATGTGCCCAGGCTGGATTTTTCTCCCCAGCACTCCCCTCGGCAGGCCAGGAAGGTTTTTCTTCTCCGCATCGCCTTCTGGCTTACAATTTTTGAGAGATGATTCACCTACCACACACTAAAGTTACCCAACAAATAGGAGCTACGGTCGCAAACAACTTCATCTCAACACGGGCTCCCATCCACCACGTCCCATCCAGGCGTCTTTCCATGACCTACACCCTCGAGGAGGCTGGAGATCTCGTTACTCCAATCTCTCCTGATGTTGGGTGGCTCCAAGTTGGACCAAGGCGGCCCATGTCCCATCTCCCCGAGGTGAAAGCCCAGGGCTGCAAGCCTGGAGGGCGGCTCTTGGGGTTCAACCGCTTTTGGGCAAAACCAGTGCCCTAACGCAGCTCCTGCCCAAATGAACTGGCATCGCCTCTTTAGTACTGGGGGGGGTGGCGAGCATCCCCTCCTTCAACTGCGCTGTCAAACACCTCACCAGCCCCTGGCTGCGTTTTAATCCAGCAATTTTACGAAAAACAGAAAAGTTCCATTTTAATTGGTGAAAATTCCCTCCTCCCGCCCGCGGAGCGCCAATCTGTAATTAGCCTTTCATGTAAAACGATGTTTATTCCTGACGGAGTTTATCTTGGCACAAACAGGCGCTCTGAAATGTGCACACATTTGAAGACTCAAGCCCTGCATTTAATTCTCTATCTGCTTGTTAATCCTCATTGTTCCCAAGCCCCTTTTCAAAACACACCCACAGGGAGAAGAAAGTATTTTTTTTATA
>NW_009216505.1:0-4591 GCF_000690835.1 Fulmarus glacialis
TTTGCAGTGCGTGGCGGGCGCCTGATCCCCGCCCCCGCCGGCCCGTTGTTCCCTTCCTCGCCCTGGCAGCCTGGTGTGCCTCTTCACAGCGGTGTCACAACTGGTTGTCATCTTTACTTGGCCTTCCGTTTTAACGCAGGGAAGCACAGAAATGCCAAAAAACCTTTGTCTCTTGATTGTAAATCACTAGCTGTAGAAACCTTTAGGTACACAATAAAGCCCACTGTAGTGAAATCAGATGTTTGCTTAATCGCATGAAGGATTGAGATCTCTCTCTGCTGCCAACCACACTTGACAAAACATTGGTTGATAATCAGCGACACTTTTCTTCAGGTTATTACGAATAATTTCCCCCAAGACTTGATTGTTAGTATCTGCTCATGAACAAAGGATGTCAAAGATGGTTTTCAGGCAGAGGCCAGCTTATGCATCTTGTGTGTTTCTTAGCAAATAAAGAACTTCTTCACCTGGCTTATGTCATGATCCATAGATAACAGCAAGAAATGTTTGACAGGTATAATATGTTGATGATTATTCTTTGCTGGGTGCAGTTAGACTACCAACATCGCCTTAGGGCCACTCTGCTGCGTGCGGTTAGACACTGCCGACTACCAGCCACCGTGTAGAGGCCAGTGTCCTGCCGCCCGCACGGGGAGCCTCAGGCTCATCCCACCCCGTGCTGCGCACCGCGTTTGTGATCAGAACTAGATCCTGCAGATTAACTCACTTGACAAGTGAGTTTCATCTGAACAAGTGAGGCTCATCTGAAAAGTGAAGCCACGTGATTGAGTAGAGGTTCGAGCCTTTAATGCCTGTGCTGGATAGGTGAATTATCTTAATATCCAGCTACTGAAAATGTGATTATAAGTTTAGCTGCACAGCAGTGATAGCAGACTGACCTTACTCTACCTAATTTTCTATTATGATTCTCATAAATTATTTTTTGCATGTAACTGGTAGATTACATAAATGTTTCAAAATCATTAAAGATTGATTTGGGTCTGTCTTAAGATTCAACACTTATTTCCCTATATCTTTTCAAAGTGCAAGCAGAGGGCATTCTGCTTCGTGTCATCAGGAAATACGATCTGGCGTTCAAAGGTTATTCCAGCCTCTACCACTCTTCCATATTGCAAGATTGTATGCAATCAAAGTAGATATCCTTTGCAAACAACTTGCTACTTGTTTTATAATCTCCATTTGAAGAGTTTGGTTTTCAATACAGTTTTTACAGGCTGTCGTTTTGTGACGTTATTATTATAACAAGCTGCTCTTGTTTTTAGATTAAGCATTAAGGCCCAACCCAAATCCCCTTAAATTCGAGAAGAATGTTTTCATTTACGTGGTGGTTCAGGCATTGAATGGACTGCAGAAACAGAATGGCCCTTTGACTCTTGGAGCAGGTGACCGGTATGCGAGGGTGAAGGTGCAACCGGGAGAAAACTGACCTACTTCTTCCTCTGACGTATTTTTGCTAGAGGTAGAGAACGAATCTAGTTGTTAAACTTATCAGAATCACTTAGGAACAAAATATGTTTTAAGAGGGTGGCAGAGTACCCCCCACAAAACCAAGCCAATATTACCTGGACCCCTGAAACTCTCAGAATAAAAAAGTGGGAAAGTTTGGCTCGAGGAAATGAACATTGTGGGGAAAAAGCATAGGGGGGAGGCTAGTGGTAAGGAGAATGCTCTCCTTTACAGGCTTCTGCTGCACTTAGGATCCTGGCCTTAGAATTCCCTCTAGTTCTACCCCTTTCACTCGTACAGCGCTATCCTCCAGATCTGCCTTTATGTATCGCTGTCTTCCAGCCCGATGTGAAGTGAGCTGCCACTTCTTCCTCTATGGTAATACCCTGAAACTCTGTCACTTAGGGCATTAGCATGTCCTTAAGTGGAACCCAAAATGGATGTTTGGGAAAACTTTGTAGCTGATGATGAAGCGGTTTGTCAAGAACTTGGCACCATCCCACACCAGCGTCCTCAAAATTGTCCTGGAGATAAAAAGCCTGCATTTAAAATGGGAGGATCACCAGTGGATTGCTAAACGTGTTTGCTTTTTTCATGAGAAAATAAATGACTCTCCCATATTCAGTAGCAGCAAATTCATCTTTAATTTGCGTACCACTTGTTTCTTTCCTGTACTCCACTACTAAACATGCTTCAAGGCTTTTCTTCTGGAAAATGTTAATACATTGCTTTTCTATATGAAATAATTTTCCTATTAGTCTCCTGGATTCCTTAACCACTCAAGAGTGGGTGTACACGTGAACTGACAAATACTGCGCAACTTGTCTTCCAGCAGAACTCCGAGATTAATTACTAGCATGTAATACCTTTGAGAAATTACCATATTCAAACACGACGCCTATTACATGTAACAAAGCTAAACCCACGTGCTTGTTTTCTGCCGTACTGGAAGAATGCCTGGGATTTCAGTTTCTTCCACCATGTTTCATTTAGCAATATGTGAGACTACATGTACAGTAAGAGTATCAGTCCCTTGTCATCCCAAGGACATCAGATCTAAATTTATGTTGTAAAAAAATGTATAGTCTGTAGAAATATAAAGGTGCTGTGCACTGGGATCGTATAGGGTGGAGATACTTCCTGCGTATGTAAAGAAAGCAAGAGCTGACCTGTCAGTGGCACTAATCAGCACCCTCCAGTTAGAAAGGCCAGCAGGGAATGGGGATTCTCCCTCAGCATTACAAAAAGCACCTTCAGATGAAGGAAAACACGTATCTGCCGGAGATTGCATGAGAGCCCGTGCTTCACTGTCTCCCTGTAGCTATTTATGGAGAGGGAGGACTCCGTGCAAGGTCTCTACCCATCACATAATGCTCTTGGCGCTCAAATCAGCAAAAGAAGCAGAGCAAGGGGCTACGACTTGGGAATTTTGGCGTGCTCTGTAGCCTGATTTCTGCTTCGTTTACTTTCCTCCATTAGGACTCACCACACCTTCCGAAGTGGTGATTTCCCATCTTTCACCTCCTTTCTTCCTCCCCCCCAGGAAAATAACAGTTATCAGCAGGAGAGAGAGGCATTCCCTCCACCACTCCTCAAACGCTGCCCACAGTCGGGTAAGGTTTACCATACCCCAGTCCCACAGCATAAACACTGTACAGATGGGTTTGCTCCAGGCAGCACCGCCACGGAGCAAACAAGAAGAAACCACTCTGGTCTGCTGCATACTGCGCTCCTCTTCCCTCCGGCTGGTTTATAACCCACACCCTTCGGGACCGAGCTGCCCGCTGCCAGCGTGGCTCATCAGCATTGCTGGGGGAGCGCTTGCTAATCCACCCCTCCTCTTCGGCAGCGTGCAAAGGTGGGTGGCTCTGCCTGGGAAGAGGTTCTTTGCCTTTGGTCTTGCTCAACAGCTCCTGCCTGCGCTCTCAGGAGCAGCGAGAGAAGACAGTCAAATGAATCAACAGGATGTTTTCCTCTTGTCCTTGCAAAATTTCCATGATGGTCAAAAGTGCTTGAGGAGAGCCCTGGCAGAGCAGTGAGGAGCAGCTCGTGCGTGCTTGCAGCCCAGGCTGCCTGCAGCCCTCTCCTTACGGCTCTATTTTCAACCCTGGACTAATTTTGAACAGCGCTGTACCTGCTTCCCTGTGCTTAGTTCTGCAGGGCCTCGTTTGCCCTGGTGCTGAGCACTTAATACCCCCGGCTGGGATCGACTTAGAGCCTGGGCGCTTCCAGAGGTCACTGCACGGGGCGAACGCTGGCACCACCACTGCAGGCTATCTGGGAGGAGGAGAAGTCTGTCTTCTCTATGCCGGTAGGCTTTAGCATCCCCCAGCACATGCTGCAAAGTTCAAAAAAAATTACGTCTTACTAGAAATTCTCTAGGGAAAAAGAGATGTGATCAAAAGACATTTAAAATATTGCCTGAATGAATGGAGCCGGGGTACCATAACATAGGGTGAAAGAGGGGGCTGGCAGACTCCTCATTCAGTTGCTGCTCTGACAGCTTCAAGATGTATTTTTCTCCCTTGTACGAAATAATTTCCTATGACAGTTCATCATATAGCCAGCCTTAAGGAGGAGAGAGCAGAATATTATTCTTAGTAATAGAACAGTCACTTCAGTGCGATTACCAACACCACGGGAACAGTTTCTACAGCACAATGCTGTTGTCAGTAATTACTTATATCCAGTTCTGTAACTCGTGAGGAATATGCAGTGGCATGGCCTTCTGCATCGGGGAACCACATGCAGCAAGCAATATTTTTCATGTAAATAAAGAAAACAAATTAGGTACAGATAGTAGGACTCTATTTCATTTATGCATTCATATTATTTTAAAGGTAACATGCACGCAATTCAGCTCTTATGCTGATGAGTGCAACAAGTTATTCAGATTTATTTCTTTTCCCCTTGCTTAAAATGTTTGATGTGTATCAAATGATGCCGGGGGAAGAACCGCTTCACACCTCCGCCTGCCGTTTGGGCCTTGCCTGGGCTTCCCCTGGCAGCCCGCGGGGCTGCTCCGGGGCTGCTCCTGCCCCTCCGAACCCGGGCACCGTGCTGCGCTGGGGGCAAACGAGCCGGGCAGGGACCACTGGCAGCTCTGGTCCTCGCGGAGAGGGGC
>NW_009216505.1:4623-6380 GCF_000690835.1 Fulmarus glacialis
CCGTTGCGTTTAAAATAATATTTCTATTTAGCACTTATCTTCAAAGTGCTGTACAAACATAATTAATGACTGTGCTATTGCCAGGGGGAAGAGCTGGCAGAGGGAGGGGTGACAGCTCGCCCTGCCTGGCTGGCTCGCTGGAGGCCAGCCCTTCCTTTGCTGGCTGCGAGGAGCGGGATGTTCCCTCACCGGGCTTGCGGTTATCTGCAGCAATTACAGCTCTGTGGCGGTGGGTTTTAAGTGCCTGCATTAATAATAGGAGGGGTTTTAGCGTGTAAGATATTTTTATCTATACGATTATTTATTTTTAAAGTCCCTGGGCTATGTTTAGGAGGATGACGGGTCAATAGCATTTACAGCCCACCAGGTTTTCCAGAGAGACTGCTGTACCAAGAGGGTTGGTCCCGGCGTGCCTTCCCTATGCCTTGTCCTTCCTTGAGCAACCCCAACCAGAGAGACCCCAGGGACTAGCTGGGTGAGTGCTGAAAGGTTTTTGAGTGTGCCATGATCTAATTAATGAGCAAATGAGATTTTTCTATATTTCCATGTATCTTTGTATTCATTAGACCCTTTTTAGCAGTCATATTTGGGTAGTGTTCAGACAGAAATCAATTTCAATGGGAGCTGTTGATTTGCTTTACCCAGAGGATTTCTTTTTAAAATGCACTTTTTTCCTAAGGACACTTTGGAAAGTAAAACTGTATTTACCGCAAATGTATAACTATGCAAAGAGAGAATGACTCATCTCCAACTTTTTCACCACTATTTAAACATTATTGGAAAGCCATGAATAATTGAAAGGCAGAAGAAATGAGTAAGAAAAAAAATCTAATTGAATTCCAAAATGCAACATCTGCCTCCTGCTCCTGGCTGCGCTCTGCAAGGTGCAATAGCTGAGAGCAAGACCTGGACGTACTCAGCATCTTCATCCCAATAAATGCCGTTGGGTTTGTGGCCGGAGCAGGACAAAGCCCTGGCGCCCCGATAACCTGACTTCCAGCAAAACGGCACGTAACCCTGCTCTCTCCCCATGAGCCGGTGCGTGGTCATTCTCAAAAACAACGTCCTGAACCACTGCTAAGGGTTACCTTTGGGAATTCGCAGCAGACGCCAGCCAACCTTTTCCAAAAACGCATTACAACATCGTTATTTCACTGAAAGGTTTTACATTCCTTGCACAGAGGGAGGTGTTCGCGTGGGAACAAAACTGGGGCCGCCTTGTTCCAGGTCCCCCGGGGGATGCACAAAAGCAAAGGTGCCTGCCGGCTCCTGGAAAATCACCTCTTCCGTCCCAGACACGGGCGGGATGTACCCGACCCAGGCGTCTCCCTTTTCCTGTGGCAGGTTTGCGTTACGATCTCGAGAGACAGGGCATTCTGAGGAAAGGGCTGTCATTTCTGGATTTTAAGGCTTCCCCCTCCATAAACATAAACCACGCGGCCCTGGGCCGAGGGGACAGCACCGCAGCGCGCTCCGGGTGGCTTTGATGCGCAAGGCTTCAGCCCAGAGAGTTTCTAAAGAGCAGAAACTACCTCAAAAGCAAATTGAAGCTCCTCTAATTCCACCACGGCAGGGCCTGGTGGGGGCGGGCGGTGGCTTCCCACTTCATTTCGACTCATTCCCGTTCAGTATTTTTAGCTCCTGCTATTCTGGTGGGACTCAGCTCCTGGTTCACCTTGCTGCCGGCTCCGTGCCGCGGCTGAGCCCTTCCCCTGGCAGCCCGGTCCCCTCCCGCCCTGCCTCTAGAGAGGTGCCAG
>NW_009216506.1:0-14552 GCF_000690835.1 Fulmarus glacialis
AGACCCGAGCCTTAAAACCTGGGTTTTTTAAGAACTGAAATTTCAATTCCACCGGGAATTCCATTATTTCCGATGCATTTGTTTGAACTTCAGAAGAAAAGCCAAATATTGTGTATTTCTTGGAAAAACAAAAATTGCTTCATTTTCAAGTAAAGGGTATGAAAGTATTTAGATATGACAGTGCCAAACGGATCCATTTTTTTACAGTGTTTTCATTTATTCTGTATGCATTTACTTTTAAATTATAGCAAGATATCAACAACATTACATATATGGTAATGGAATGTCCTAAATTAGGCTCTTTAAAATCAAAACACTGTACCCACTTCCCCAGTGCACTTTTTTTTCAGGATGAGGGACTATAGAAACAGCCTGGTTTGGGACTTGATCTCACAGGCATCAGGGACAGAAAAAGGGTCTTCCACAGACTAATGACATCTGGAAAAAATCTGTGGCTTGTAGCAGAGTGGCGAGCAGATAGCCACAGCTCTGGAGATCAGAAAGGAATTTATGACATACACATGGACTCAAAATACGGTATTTAAATGACATGTCCATCCTGAAATTAGAGAGAGACATTTTGGTAGTTTGCTAAAGAAATACTCCCACTTTTCCTGCTGTAGAGTACCTGTAAATCAGCACTTTCTTATTCCTATGTGTCTTTTGAAATTTCTCTGTTCAGAACATCCTGCGGTTGGAAAATCACAAGCGTGCCTGCAACCCTCCAGAGGAGACAGAGTGATTCAAATGCCCTGCTTAGACTGTGACGGGAAATGGAGAACCAGACTTCAGGTGTGAACCGGAGAGGACTTTGCTGCCAGCGAGACGCCCTTTGAGGTTGTTGCAGCTCAAAAGATTGTTGAAATGAGCAGAGCCAGAGTTTGACTAGAAGCCAAGAAAAAGAGTAGCTCAAGTCAGTTAATCTACCATGTTGTATGTGGGGGATCTGTGATACGGTACTGTCTCTGCATGCTCTGAAACAGTGTAGTTGAAGGGATACAGTCTTCAAACGTATCTTTGCCTGAGCAGTAGCTGTTAGGGCTTGCTAGACACCACTGATGTAGGACTCTGGAAACAACCCCAGGAAAACCAAGGAACTGGTGAAAAAAATAGTTGTCTAGCTTGTAGAGCTCACAGGAGTGGTCTTTGGGGAGGGATAGGAAAAGTACAGAGAGGGAGACCGAGCTGTTCAAAGGTATGAAACAACAAGCAGCAGCTGAATAGAATTGGACTCTTCAGCCTGTCAGTGATGGAGTGCCATGACTGAGACTGATAAAATCATGAGTGTGAGCTGCAAAAACAGCAGGTGGCTTCAGATTTTGTTATTATTCTTAGTTGCCATTTAGACACCCCAAAACCTGAGCAAGCCTCCTGTGCTTTACATGCAGCTTTCTTGACATGTCTGAGCCACAGCTGAGGGTACTTTGCAGACATTTATAAAATTGTGTTGGGAGGGGATGCAGGAAGTGGAAATATTCAAAACTAAATGGATGATGGAGCTTGCAATAACAAGCATTCAAAGGGGAGAACGGAAATCATGGGCAATGCATTCACCATCACCTCTCCATTTTTAAGAGAATTTCAATGCCAAAGTGGTGATTTTTCAGTACTCTGCTGATATCACAAAAACAAGCAGAGAACACTGTAATTATTGAAAGAGGAAATATCACATGAGTTAAAAAAAAAAATCTCCCTTTCTTGGAAATTATCCCCTCCATCTTTTCCCCCCCTTTCATCACACATGCACACTCACACCTACCCGTAGTCTCCTTCCTCCAAATGCTAAAGGGCAAAGCCCTCAGTGGGTAATGAAGAAATTAAGAAGTCTTAGCCCAGCTGCACAAGGGGATATTAGCTGATGTCAAAGTTCTTGTTTGGCACCCCAGCAAGGGTACAGGGTTGATGTATTTCTGGAAGATACCTCTGTGTTTTTCCTTTAACCTCCTCTGACTTCTGAGAACTCTTGCGTAATTGCTCATTTCACAAATCTCTAGCTGTACCAGAAAAATTTGTTGCCCTGAGGTCAAGATTCAGTTGTGTTGTGTCATCGTTGAAGCCTGTTCTCATTTCTGGTTCTGGCAGGCTGGCTACCTGGCTTCAACGAAGGTGATCTGTTTGAACTCCAGTCCAGATCTGAAGACATAAGCAGAAGATTCACAATGGAGAAACTGGATCATTTGAATGCAAATCTGAACATCATAAATACATGCCTGTAGCTTCTTCCACAAATTTTGGAAATGTGATAGAAATTTCCACTGAAAATTTCAGCTGATTCATAATGGTTACTGCTGCAGCTAACCAGGTTTGGAGTGGGTCTGCTGACTGGATTTGTTGATCCCTTGAGCAATAAGCCTTGCAGTAGAAACAAGCAGAAAGCAGAAGGATTCTAATGGAATTTCCAACTTGAAAATTTCATTTGAGCATAACCCAGGGAGACATGCACAGCAATAGAGAGCCTGATCTTACAAACAGCCTACTCCCTGATTCCTTCCATCATATTTGATGGCATCCAGCATTTCGTACAATCCTGTGCATGATCAGATAGACATTAATTTCTTCGTGTCAGTAAGAGACTGCACCAGCAAAAATTTTCCTCCAGAAGCAGTCAGGCAGCTCGAAGGCCAAAATTAATCCCTTAATAATGCAACCAAATGAAATTACTCTTTCAATACTATTGTTACTGGTCCTGTGTTGGTGAAACAATCATTTCCTCCGAACAAAATGACTCAACTCCTTCCAGACAAAAAACCTGAGCCCTGAAGCTGAGCTCTGCCTGCCCCCCGACATGCTAGGGTTGTCATGGTGTCGCAAAGAACCCAGGGAGGAGGTAGAGGGAACTCCTAAATAATTTCGTGGTAAGGAAGCTGTTCTCTTATCATAAGGTTCCTTAGCACTCTAGAACAAGCTCCCTCTGTTTGACAGAGTTGACTTCTAGTTTAAGAGTTAGAGGCAGGCTCGTATTTATTTTATTAAACTCCTTTTAAATATAATGCAATTTATATTTCCAGTGCAGAGATAGTCAGAGAAGGTGTGTTGCTTATGAGATATATTTATTATCCCAAGTCTCCAACCCTTGGGACTTATTAATCACATCTGGATTGAATTCACATGGATTTTTCTCCTCTGGAAATACTGGACCACATCATACTGAAATGGCAACAGCTGGAATTACGTTTGATTTTCATCAAGTATATTGAATGTTCTTACCTTGGCAACAGTATCGATGCTCCTTGTCAATCCTTCCAAAAGCAGTTTCTCCTATTGTGGTTTCATGGTTCTTTTAATCACAAGTTAGGCTAGGCCAAATTCTTACTCAGCTTTCATTTGGGAAAAAACTCCCACAGAAATGTCTTTGAGAACTTGTATAAGTGTGGGCTCAGGAAAAATGTAGGCCAAAAGATTTGGTCTGGTTAAAGAGCTATAGAAAATTGTCCCATCCCTGTGCTATCATTGGTTTCCCCAAATTGCTAGTGATGAGCTTTTTTTGGATGTCCACTGTTGAAACTCTGCCATCCTTCCCTGAGTTCCTTCACAGACTGAGTATCAAGCTGAAACTTCTCCCATTCAAGACCATTTGCTACTACACTGCTGCTGACATTACTGACTTTACGTCCCACTAGATGTCTTGTGTTGGGCAACACTTCCGTCCTCTTCTTGGGTGCTGTATTTGTAAGTCTCTTCTGGGCATTACAGCCCTATTGAGTGGCTGTGTGAGAAGCCGCTGAAGAGTGTCTCTCCGTGACCTCGTAGCTCTTGAGTCCTCTGTATTTTTCCCTTGGTGGCTCCAATTAGGGTACACGACAGCTTTTTTTTTTCATGTGTGCAGCAAGGACTTGTGGAATAGGTAGCGTCTGTCAGGATAGGAAGGTGTCCGGCTCTCTTTGGGTGCTCCACTCGGTGCTCTGAGCTCCTGAGGCACCCTGAGCACCATCACATCTCAGGAGGGCTCTGAAAGAGAAACCAAGATGTGGCCACTGTGTGCTAGTCACCAGTCATGCATTCATATGTGATTTGTATGGAAAGAGTATTGATGTTGGGGCACTTTTGTCCTGCGGGTCTATGTGCATGCAAACACGCTCAGTCACTCAGGGACTGCATGATGCTGTGGTTGGTGTAGGATTATATGTATTACTTGGGCTGTGGCTTTGCCAGTTCTATGGCTTATAAACCATGTGAATTTTCCTAGAACATAACTCAGTAGACGTGATCAAGAACTGTTTTAGACAGATTTGGAAAATATGTTGGAACTGTTTTTATCTGTTCATAAAGACAAATGCTTTAGTTAGAAGTTTGAATTTTTAGAGTTAAAAGGTGACCATAAAATCCCAGAAAAAGTTAAATAACCTCATGACACTAAATGGAAGCCTCAGGGCTTTCCAGGGCTTCAACTAAGTCCTTTCTGCTCCCTGGGAAAACTGAAAATTCCCCATATCCTTTGTCACAGAGCTCTTATTTTGGTGTTGGCAGAATGGGAGAAGAGGAAACTATGAAAAAGTCCTAGTTTAGGGCTGGAGGGTAGGCAGCTCATTTAGAGCAAGAAGGAGAGCAGCTTTACCAGGTAGGTTGATTTATAAACTGCTGCTGTTTGGAGTTACCTGTAGAATTAGGATATGTTATCCTATAAATCGCAGAGAGATGGATGACGAGACAGAGGACAGGGCAAGCCGCAGGAGAGATTTACTTATTAAAAATCTCTACGATTTATTGTGTTGTGATCCCAGCTAACCCGATGGACATCACCTTCACATGGTAGCAAGGGTCATGTAATATACAACTAAAAGGTTCCTGTAAATCTGCAAGGGACTGTTACTGACCATTTTCCTCTCTGATTTACAAACATTTGCCCAAGAAAAGGAAGTAAAGCTCTTTAAGTGAAGCCCTTTTATCTGTGGCAAAATATTTTAAGAAAACATATTTGGGGCAAATGCTGTTTTAAATCTCCCTGGGTTATTTTCTATCTTGTTTTGTGAGATTACTTCGTTGTCTTTGTGGTTTTTTATCAGTATAATGTTTGTGGTTAGTGTGAGGGAAGGGTCCTACGGCTAATATTTTATTCTGGCAAAGCTCAGATCAATACGTTGTGCCCTCTTTTTTAAATTTAATTTCTATAGGCTTCTTCTTTTCCAGGGTTGGGAATTTCCTCCACAACCTTTCTGTCTACAGGTCTTTGAAACTGATGTGAATTTGTCTCTCACAACTTTTGACTTAATATTGATGCTGTGCCTTGGAATGAGAGCTCCAGGAGAGGGCAAGATGAGGTGTCCAGCCTTTATCTCCTATGCAGCCTTTTTTGGCCTGTGAGTCTCAGCTCTCGTAAACTATGTGGATTCCAGCTTGACCCCAGCTTGTCAGGAAAGCTGTGACCTTCTTGCACATCCTCACCCTCTCAAAGAATACTCAGGAGGAGACATAAGTAAGGAAAGGGAGTAAGGAATTTTTGAAGGGCACAAACATGTGACCTAGTTTTCACTGCCTTTTGGTTAAAAGTGTTTGTCTGACTGCCGTTTCTAAGTTCATAACACTTTTTTCCATGAAATAATGGTCCGAAATATGTTACAGAAAATCTCTTTTCCTGATGCCTGCTTGTACATCTACCTGGTAGAAAACTTTCTGTTGCAGTGTTCAGCTGACAAATTGAAATGTTTAACAGAAACATGTATTGGCTTTACTGACATTTTCTTTTCAAATATATTATATTCCATTCATTTATGTAAAAGTCAAAAAGATAATGATTTTATCCAAGCAGCCATTTTAGGCTTTCTGAAAAGCATTCAAATGAAATATTTATAGAGGATTTTGTTTCATAAAATATTTGGAAATTTTGACTTTGAAAGTTGTTTTTAAAGGTGGTGGTTGTTTTTTTTTTTTTTGTCTTGAATAAAATCTAGATATTAGTATCTTGGAATTTATTGCATGATGGAAAATTCATCTTTTAATTAGCTGTATTTGTAACGAGGAAATTTCCCAACCCTTTTTCGTAAGAATAATAGCGTTCCCTCCAGCTAAATGACTAAATTCCACTCTGCAGCTTTCAGGCTGTAAGAAGCATTAATTGAATGTGATGTTCTTCTTCACTTCTTGACCTATGATTACGTGTAGTCAAACAGCAGTGTTGTTTTTCCCCCAAGTTGAATGCATTTTAATTCCAGATTAAATAAGTTATTCTACATGGTGACACGGAAATGTTTGTATTCTATAGGTGTTAAGAATACTGATATACTAAAATGCAGAGCTGTGTAATTATGTGCATTTGTCCTGCACCATTAAATACCTAATTTCTACTCAGTCCGAAACCTGCTAGGTCTCTCAGAAATCCCCAACTATCCAGAGCAAGAGCTAGAAATGGAAGTCTAATACTACTGAAAAGCAGAGATTACCAGCATTACAACATGCTGTACAGCTTTTGTTTCACACTAGAAGATTCTGAAATGAAAACCTGGTTTAGCTTATTTTTTTGTGATGTTTCTTTTATTATCTCCCTCTTGCTCCTTCTAAGATCTGTAGAGTTCGTAAGACAAGCAGCATTTTGCAGAAATCATCCCAGTAAAACAGAGGTGATACTTTAAAAAACTTGCTTAGCTTAGTTCTTCCAGTTATATATCTGGAATGTGCATATAAATTGGGGGGCAGCTTAAAAGCTTTGCTGGCAATTGTTTGGAGTGCCTTTCCTAACGGGTTGCACTCCTGGTGAGGAACAGGATCAGACATCATAAACTGATTGCCAGTAAAATTTTTCTGAGGTTCTTGGTCTCGGGGACCACTACCGGCCTGAAGCAATGATGATCCTGTGGCCCTCTGCATTGTGCTACAAGAAGGAGGGATACAGAGGGGTTCCCCTTGCCTGGGAAGGTACCACTGAAGAGAATCCCACTGAGAAAAAAAAAAATTGGCAAACGTTTGCCTGTGACCTTCCTAGCTAAACCTCAAGTTGGGCTTCTGCCTGTGCTTCTTAAATGGACTCTGCTGGAAGAAGAGCCAAAGGACTCCTGATTTTTATTTCCCTTTGCTGGTTTTGACATTATGAGGATCTTTCACACAGATTGCACTGCCTTGCTGCACCTTGGTGTAGCAACAAGACCAGGACAGGCTCTCAGACTTAGGCTGCTGCTCATCTTGTGCCTTGCTCTCCTCAGAGCTCTGAGGATCAGCCCAAGAATGTCCAAAGAGTGTCTGTGGCTTCATCCATGTGAGAACCTGTGTTGTGTAGACAAGCTGATGAGATTTTAAATAAATGAAGTGAGTGCAGGTAACAATTGTTATATTCTAGCTTCTGAGGACCATAAAGGTAAGAGGAAGATGCAAGAATCAACAGTATTAAAAGATTTATACTCTAAAAGAACACAGGTATTTGTGTGCTGAAAGGAACCGGAAACTTATATGTTCACTGATATTCCAAATATCCCTTGTAAGGATATAAAATACTTAACTGGAATGGACCCCGATCCTTGGCTGTCACTGACTTCCCTGGAAGCAGGTTTGGGCTTGTGATCTGGAGCAATATGCGAGGTGGGCTTTTAAGCCAGGCATAAACTGCAAATTTATCCATTTTTAGTTTCTCTTCTTTTTCTTTTTTCCTCGCCTCCTGACAGACTCATCATGGATAGACTCTCCCTCCCACCACTGGCAAGATTAGGAGCATGCTGAAGGCTGCTCCTTCTTCAAGTCTTCTAGCAAACACAGGGATCACTCACTAGAAGTCCCCTCCCTGTCTAAGCTTCCCAGTGGATCACGTGCAGCAGTCCAGTAGGAAATACCTCACTCTTCTAGGTTGAGTGGGATCCTCATCGTTCTCATGCACGTGGCCAGGCTCTGCCCTTTGCTTTACTGTTGCCTTCCACAGCACATCAGAGGGGTGCATGAGGGTGGCCTTTCTTTTGCTCACTTTGAGTATTAGCATGATTTTACCAACAACCACGTACAGTAACCCAGCCTGGCGTTGGTTCATTATTTCAGTACTTACTTTTTCCCTGCCAGTGTGGATAGTCTGACAACGTATTTTTGTGGTCTGTCATACAGACTCTTATTCATGTTTGCTCCGTGGGCTAGGCATTTATTGATTTGTTTGGGGTTTGTCACAACAGCTGGGGAAAAATATTTTGAACAGTATTTTGGACAATGTCTACCTGAAAAGCTGTACAAATTGGCAAGGGGAATTAAGAGACCTATAATAACTTTTAACTCGATTATCAGGATATATCCTAAACTGAAGGAATATCCTTTTAGATAGACTTGTGAAATCAGGAGAGGAGATTAAATTCTTTTGTGTTTATAAGTAGGACTTGCTCTCAATAAAGACATGCAGTCTCTGACTTGACTGTGCATTGCTTAGGTTGGACTCATAAGGAAGGACATAAAGGAAAAATGAGACTATAGGTGTGGACATTGGTAAAGTCTTCAAGATTCCCATTTACATGCCTGGTAAGAATAGGACTCCTAATGATAATGAGCCGAGAGAGAAGAACCAAGACGAGGAGGAAAGTATATATGAGACTATTAAGGTGAAGCAGGCTTGAGAAAAGGTGAATTTGTTGATTTACGAAGGAGACAATCTTTTCACTGAACGAAGATAATATATAATATTTTTTGGTTGTTTTGAAGATTGGGATGGGGAATTTGAGGATCAATCTACATTTATCTCTCTTTATTAATGTTATGTTTTTGTAAGAATATATAGAGATTTCTTTCTTATAATAGGCATTCTGTATTACTTGGAAAATGATCAAGAGAGGATTCCCTGCATACAGAAAACACTTACTTTCCAAACTCAAGGTTCACTTGGCAAGGAGAGAGAATCAACTGGTGCTGTAATGACTCCCTGATTCTGAAAAAAAATCGGAAGGGCATGGTGAACAAAGAAAGAAATGTTCATAAATTCAAGGTGTCCTTGAGGAAAACAAGGCTTCTAAAGCTTAGAAGATAAAGCAGCAAGCTCTGAGACTCATGGGGGCAGAAATTAATGGGAAACAGGAAAAGAATTAAAAGGCTTCAGTTGTTAGTAGTTTCAAAGGAACTGTTTCCTTTGTTTTCCTTGCCTTAAATGGAGGCTGATGTGGATCCTGGAGAACTAGGCTTAACCTTGATGCAGAGTGCGAAAAGAAGTTTGAAAAAAACATTTGTGGCTCTTGACCCAAATGATAATCTACCACTGAGCATGATGTTGCACAGAGCTGATGTCAGCCCCACGGACCAGTGCTAAATATGACTTTACGGTCTTCACAACCTCCTGGGGACACCAGAAATCACCACCACCCCTCAACTTGAAAGTGATAACGGAAAGGAGGGGACTTCTGGGCTTCCAGAGGAGTAAAGTTCTCAATCAGTCAGTCAGTCTGTCTTTCAGATCTCTATTATTTGTGCTGTAAGGGTGGCACTGCCGAACTGTAGCCATCTGAATGATCACCTTCTCATCTTAGAGCTTGCTGCCTGACCTCCTGCTCCCTATAAGGTGATGTATTCCTCCCTCTCTGGCATACCTGAAGACAGTGGGCTGAAGAGCCCTCTGGAGCTGTCTCCATTTACTGCAGAGAAAGCACAGACAACAGATTTGGGCTATGCTATACTCCTAGCTGGCTGTGGTGAGAGGAGAACTATCCAACCCTTGCTCACTTGGGCTAGGTCCGAGTATGACAAAGAAAGAAAAAAAGGAGTGAGGGCTACAGTGAAGGCAGGTGAGAAGAAGCTAAGTGGAAATAAAAATGGCAGATCCTTAGTGCAGGCTCTGTAACGTAAAATGTGATGTGTGGATGTGACTGGTATCACTTGCTGTGATACCGTTGCCTGCTGGAACCTGGCTATCCCAGAGGACAGGGATACAACTGGTGCAAGAGTTATTCAAGAGGTTAGCGGAGGATAATATGAATGGCCACCACATCTCATTCCCTGGTGTCACTGGCTGTGGTGAGCTCCAGGATGGGTCTCTAAGAGAAAGGAGAGTTATGGGCAAAGAGGAGACAGAGGTCTGTGCTGACCAGGAGGGTGGACGGGATGAGAGATGGCAGAGCAAGGAAGTGTCCAGTAAGTCAGGGAAGTAAAAGGTAAAAGCCTTATTCCAGCAGGGAAGTTTACTCATGTCCAGCTGAGGGGAACCATGTTTATGTCTTGTATCAGGCCCCCAAACTGACTTCATGAAAGAGGGAGAGAAGATATCAAAGATATTTTCAGAATGGTGTTGAAATCTGGGTCATTGGGCTGAGGTCCAAAGAGCTGAGCAGCCCCAGGAGAAAGCACAAGGTCTCTGGCTTCAAGTTCACGCTCTCTTCACAACGGTTGCAATATGAAGGGAGGACAGTACTTCTCCCTGGGAGAAGCAAAATTTGGCTAACCAAGTACCTTGATGCCCTGTTAATTTCTTTTTCTTTTGCCTGGGACCTCTTCAGACAGTTATCACTTGAAACATGCTGCCATTTCATTCACTTTCTTTCCTTGGAGGTGGAAGACGTGCAAAGCCTATTGAAGAATACATGCATTCCAGAGGTTTAGGTAGCACTTGTGAGTTCTTTGATCATTTTTTGAATTTCTGAATATATCTACTTCTGCAACCATTCTACAAACTGAGAGAAGTGTCTATAATTCTCAAGCAGGGAGGTGGGGTAGCCAAAAGATTTTCACTGAATTCACACCATATTGCAACAGGCCAGTGGGAGGCTCTGTTGGGGACATCTAGCAGTTTCCATTCTAATTTGGAAACAGTCTCTCAATATATCTGATTGCTCTAGTCCAAAGCTGTTACCTTGGACAAGAACCGAGGTGGCTGGCGATCCAACATCAGCTGCATCTATGTGAGTGGAAAATGTAGATGAGGGTGGTTTGGGCATAGTGATCCCTGAATGCTAATGAAAAGAGAAACATATTTGGCACCATTACAAGTCAGGCACTCTGAGGATTTCAAAATTGTGTCCTTTTTTATAACAATAATAAATTTGTCAGTTATGTGGGGAAACACTGTGACAAATGAATGTCTTCTGCTGCCTTCAGAGCCGTTACTCCAAATCCAGCAAGATAATGGCCAGTAAAACTTTGAGCTGGGAGGTTGAGTTCTGCATTGCTAAAACCTTCATTATTTGTGGTTTTAGAGAATGTACACATGCGCCAGAGTGTTCTTTTGCTGTTTTATTATTTTGTCAGTATGAAGTGGCTCTGATTCCAGCTATGAAATGCAAGTTTAGCTTATATTGATCCTACTGTCTGTGTATAGGTCCTTAGCAGCTTTGCAGGATGCTGTTAAGACCAGTTAGGTTTTATTTGCAGTCGAACCATACTGTACTCTGTTCCCTATCAAAAAAAATTGTATCTCAGTCCAAATGTACTTGATTTTTTTTTTTTTTGGCATTGTAGAGGGTTGTAATTGAGACCCCCAATTTTTTTGAATGTTTAGAGGGAGTCAAGAGCCAACCTACTTGGGCATCCCAAGGGGAATGTGACTTTGCAGTTCCCAGAACTGCATTGTTAAATCACAGTCTCTGCTGTGGGCCCATAGCGTAGCATCCATAGTCTGACCAAACTACTCTTGTCTTTATAGTATAGGCCAGATTCTTCACTAGGTGTTAGGCTGAAACTCACCATTAGGTTATCTGCTGCAGCTTCTAGGATAACACAGGTTTCCTTTACATCTTTGACAAATCCACTAACTCCTTATTTGACAAAAGTTTGTATTTGGCCAGGCTGGAATAAAATTAGGAGCTCTTCTATAACCAGCTTCAGTTTTCAGCACTCAGAAAGTACTCCATCTCATGAGAAGTTAGCATCTGAATCTGTAGGTACGTCACATTACCAGTCCACTTGTTGGTTCTTTAAATGTTATAAATCCAAGTCACAACAACGATACTTCCCACGTAGTGCCTTTTTTTTCTTAACCAGTGTACAATTTAAAAAATTATGTACGCGCTAGCACCCTTCATCAGATCCTTGGAGGGACGGAGTTACAGACAGGATGACTTCAAACAGCATTGAAATACTGCAGCCTTTAGGGATCTTTTTGTCTTCGCTGCTTGCTGTACTGCTGATCATTTTACTCTGCTGTGCCTGGGAACACTTTGACAACAGCAATGGTGATGCGCCTGGGTTGGCCAGGGCATCGCTGCTGTTTCTGTGCTGCTGTACTGGACAGGCTGGAACTCCAGTGTGAACTCGAGACGAGTGACCTGCGGATGAGTCCACACAGGAGCAGGACACTCCGAAGCCTCTGTCGCCATGGTTATGTCTGTGCCATAGCAGGTGTACCTCTGAAGGGATTGTGGCCCAAGGATAAGTCCACGTTGGAGAAGGTACACGTCTGTGGCTGTGGATAAGTCCATGCTGCAGCAGGTACACCTTGAAGCATCAGTGGCTATGATGAGGTCATACTGGAGCACCTCAAAGCATGTGGCCATGGATAAACCCTCAACAGAGCAGATACATCCCTGGAGGGACTGCAGCCATGGGTAAAGCCATGCTGGAGCAGGTATATCTCTGAAGGCATGGAGGCCCATGGAGAAGGCCACGCTGGAACAGGTGGGTCTCAAAGCAGCTGTGGCTGTGGATAAGTCTATGCCACAGCAGGGACACCCCTGGAGAGACTGTGGCTCATAGATCAGGCTCCACTTGGAGCAGGTACACCCCTAAGGGACTGCAGTCTGTGGATAAGTCCAAGTCGGAGTAGGGGCAAGGGGAGGAGTTCATTGCGATGTTAAACCCGATGGTCTGGTCCAAAGGGGCCAGGGGTGGAGGTTGTAATGGAAATACCTTTAAATTGTTGTAACCCAGGATTTGAGTTGCATGTTATGGGAATTACTACAGCAGGAACCCCTTGTTGCTAGCCAGGCTAGGAGCAAGGGGAGGAGTTCATTGCAATGTTAAACCCTATAACCTGGCCCATAGGGATCACGGGTGGAGATTGTAATGGAAATACCTTTAGATTGTTGTAACCCATTATTTGAGTTGCATGTATAGGAAATACTATAGCAGGAACCACCTGAACCAATGGAGGACAAGCCTTGCAAGAAGCAGTGCAAGTGCAGCAGTGTCCCGACCTGAGCTGGCTTTGGTGCCCAATAACTCCATGCAACACACCGCCTCTCCTGTCTTGAGTGACCACCATAACAGATGGAGCCAAAGTCATGGACTAAATTAACTCAATGGATGTTTTGTGGACATTTTAAAGACGTTTTATAGGGGTGGTCCATAGACTAAGTGAATGATATCTGTGTATTGTATCAAAGGATGGGAAGGTGGAAATGACAAATTTTGTGCCGGAGCAGATATTACCTGTATCTCAGGTACTATGACTAACTTGATAGAAATGCAGTCTTCTGCCTGGATCTAGTCCAGATCAAACTTGTACTGCTGCGTGCTCTGCTGGTGGAGAGACCCAGAGCCTGTGTCTGTGCAACCCTGGTGAGAGCTCTGTTTTACTTCTCTCCTCCCAATATCAAATATCCTAGTTTTATGTCACATACAACAGACAGTAGAATAGAAAGATAGAGCTGATGGTTCCCTATCTGTCACCTGAAAGTTGCCTATCTGGCCTAGGGGTAGTTTCTCAAAGATATGCTTCCTGTTTTTCTTATGGCCAAACTACACTAAAGAGAAAGGATTTATTAAAACACAAACAGAAGAGAAGCAGGAGGGTGGGGGGAGCCACTGGGATGGGGTAACTTTCTCTTGAAATAGTACAATTAGGTTGTGTTATGATTAGACTTTGTCATTGAAAAGTAGCCTTGAGGAGGACCTTAAGAGGTCATTAAACCACCTTTCCTTCTGATGGCAAGTGCAACTATATCAACATCATCCCTGACAGATATGTGTCTAACTTTTCCTTAGAGGTGTCCAGAGATGGAGGCTTTAAATTGGGGTCTCAAAGATTAGTAAGCATTAACAAGCTATAGCAATGAGCAGCTGTGATTACTAGAATTAAGCCTGTATTCTAAGGAGCGGGAAAAATTAATCATCATTTAAAAATATCAGTGTGTAGGCTAATTAGCCAAGCCACAAAGCTAATTCAAAATTAAGCTCTGGAGAAAGATGAGACAGTAAATATCCTGGTCTTGCTGCCTGCCCCCCGCCCCCAACACTGAGATCTCACTCTGTGTTTTATGATATTGATTTGACTAAAGATGCGTAAACATCTTAATACCTTTTGGTGGTGGGGAAGGAGGGAGGAATGCAGTCAGAATTGAACGGATTCAATGTGGTTTTATCCATGAGTTACCTTCTGCCTTCATTTTATGTGGGGTGGAGGTGAGTAGGTGGTGTGTGGTACGGCAGTAACTAGTTAAGGCTCTCCAACTTCTTACCTGCCTTGACTTAGGAGCTGCTAAGCTCCCCTCTATGGGCTTTGCAAAAACTGCTGCTGAAAATCTGTGTTTATTACTGACTTGATTTTATCTGGTTTAAATACCTAGCCAACTGTTTTTATCTCTTTTATGCTTACTATGGCCTTCTTTTAGCATTCTTTCTCTCCAAAATTGCTGAGGGATGTATGGGGAAAATTATTTGTGAACTGTAGTCTTGACTTCAGAATTGGGTCATGAGTTATTGTCTGAGAATTTGGTCCTTAAAACTAAGCTGTCAGCAGG
>NW_009216506.1:14583-18847 GCF_000690835.1 Fulmarus glacialis
GAAATATGCTGTTAAAAAATTCAGTTTGTTTTTACCTGGACAACTTCTTATCAAGCTCTGTGGGAATTTGATTCCAAGTTCAGTACAGCCGAAGAAGACTACAGTTTGTACGTCAGCAAGCCTAAGATTTGGACATACTTTAGGCTTGCTTTATAGCACAGACTTAATTTTGTCACACACCTTCGTGTCTCTCCGATAGAGAACCAACGTAGTTAAGGGTACAGGGTTTTGAGCTGAGTGCATTCTTTACAGATATAAATCCCTTTTCTAAAATGGGAAAAAGCGAAGTATATTGTGACTGACAGCTCAATCTGAGCTTTGCATCTAAGCAAAACCCCAGTCCGCATGCGAGGCAGGAAGTGAATTGCAGAGCTTCAGAAATAGCACAGAAACCTACATTCTGCTTGCAAATGCACCATTCATAGCTCCCACAGGGGCTGTAGCTCAGCCCCCTGCAACACAGGCAGCAATCCGGGTGTGGAATAACACGTAAAAAGCTGTGTTATGATATACACTCACAATAAGGCTGCCTTGCAGCAGGTAGGAAATCTTCTAATTGCTTGGAGTATGTGTTGGAAGGTTGCCTTAATGCGGAGAGTTTGCATCGAAATGGAGCTAAGCGTGGCAGAGCGGGACTTTGACGGTTCAGTCTGGTCCTGTGAAGCTGCGGTTAGGTCAGGCTTGGTGCACGCTGAGGCGAAGTGAGCCAAAATCCAGCACTTGCAGCTAAGTATGGGAAGCAAGACCTGGCATTTATGGCTAATGAGAGGTGTCAAAGTAGCTCTAGGCAGGCTGGGCTCCATCCAACAGAGTCTACTTTGCTTTGGTTTTGTTCCTCTTACAAAGGGACTGGGTTTAAATTGCAGTGGGTCTGTGGGGTGAAATCTGACTCTTTTAAAATGACCCAGAAAAGAGGTTCAGCTGACCCTGCGTGCTTCTTCCCAGCTCCCAGGGCTGTCACTCCTTTCTTTGCAGAATTCTGTCATTTCTAAGGCATAGCGTGGGCAAGAATACACATGTACACGATACGCATAAATGCATGCCCACAGATTACTCTGGTAGTGGTGGCATCACAGTATGGGACAGAGCATGGAAAGGGCCAAGGTGAAAGCAAACCAGCTGTCAAATCCTGCCCTCCCCACGCTAGTGCACCATTAAGATCATGAGCTGGATTGTGCCCTGCACGGTCTGGTGAGGGAATTGACGTGGAGCGGCGACATGACGGCTGCAGCTCTGGGAGGCCTGCTGGCATCGCGCAGATGAGCACAAGCGCAGTGTCCCTGTTCAGCCGCTGTGTAGGATCCAGGGAGTCCCCAAAATACCATGCAGGGCACAGTCTAACCACAGGCGTGTGTCATCCGTGTCTGATGCATTGCCTCTAGGGATCAGTGGGACGCAGAGTCCAAGTGCCCTCACCAGGCTGTTGATGGTGGGAAAGGATTGAAGGGGTGGTAGGAAGCCGTGTCCTAATTCCATCAGTGCGGCATAGGTTGTTCTTCTGCACCTCTGACGTCGTTTGCTGCAGCAACAGGCTGCTGAATCTACCAGTGTCTATCCAGAGAGTGTTAAGACCACGGAGGATCGTATTGCTTTTTTGGAAGGCATGAGTTTCTAGCACTTACTTGAAAACTTGCAGATGAAATCTTAAAAATCTTGAAGTTTCTAGAGAAGCAGTGAGAAATAAAAGACACAGGCATATTCATGCTGTGGTATTCTGTCATCGTGTTTAATGCAGTTCATAGTAATTGTGTGTGTGTGTGTCTGTGCGTAAATAAATACATACTCATCTGTTAAGCAGTTTCTCTGCTTATGATTCCAGGAGTTTTTCTTATTAAAATGAAGAAAATGTATGGTTTCATATCACCTATATTCACAATTCCATTGTAAAAGTAAAGATTTGTGGTAGCTTCTGTTAGTGTATCTCAAGAACAAATATCTGAATCTGGTTTATTCAGATACACATTTGGTTGCAATGATGGAAATTATAAAACCTTTTTGAATGTCACTTTTTATTTGCCTGAATGGAAAATAAACAAGCCCCTTGTTCATTCCCACCTCAAACAATAATGATCTGGAAATTTTTTTAAATGCTGGAAAACACCCGTAGGAGATACAAAATGGAGAAACAGAATTGTCAACCTTCCCGAATGATTAATCCTGGATTTTAAACAAGACAAACAAAATTTCATATCAAACAATAATTTTCAGAAAATCACGACTAAATGAGAGGACAGCTTTCCATTGGCCCAGCTTAGTTTATTTTCATCTATACTGCATCTTATCCATTTCCATGATTAATCCCATGGGAGAACTCAATGTGAAGCAGATTATGGGAAAGCAGTCTAATGAAAGTAGTTTTGCAACTTTAAAAGCACAACCATTCCCAGGACGCTCCAGTTTGCTATTCAGAGTGAAGGGAAAGGAGACAAGCGCAGGATGCTTGAGGACTGGACCTCCACCCCCCATCAGCACCTCCTTGTGTGCACTGCTGCCATGCAATGGCAGAGCTATAGGTTTGGGGGGGTGGTGGTGGTGCTACCACCCTTACTTTGGTAGAGCCATGCAAGGATACGTCTACAGCCCAGGCTACAAACAGGAATAACTTGCCATCGGCCATTTCCATCAGTAGGAGAAGTTTTGTACCTCTTTTCTTACTGCGCGTAACAGTTTTCTCTGCCAACAACTTCATTGATCAAGGTATAAATGAAGGTAGGGAGCTGACATTTGCTGTCCTCTCTGCAGAGAGAGGAATGCTGGCTCTGCAACCTCAGGAATTAAGGAAAAAAATGAAATCGCCTTGCTCTCCTTCTGCAGAGCAGTCATTAACCTCGCTAACACAGGAAAGGAAGTAGCTTTTTTAAACCCCCGTTACACACGCAACTACTTTTAATGTCATCATTGATGTTTCTGAGTAAGTACGTACCCTCCTGAAAACGTAAGCCAGGTGAGCAGACGTTCTGACTGTGCATCCCAAGGGGATGAAAGAGTACAGGGGTTACAAAACAAAGGCCAAAACCAGCCCTGTTTATGATAAAGGAATATCTACATGTTTTCATCTGTAAATGCAAATTTCAAGGAATAGAGATATATATATATTATTCAGTGTGAAAAATAAAAGGCTATTCACCAATGTTTTAATATTATACCTTAATAAAATGACACTTTCCAGAGCCAGTCATGACTTTAAGCCAGATCATGGCTAAAAATATTAAGGGAAGGATTACCACAGCAACAAGCACATTGCTCCCCTTCTGCAGAGGAAATGGAAAAACACTCAAACTTTGCCAATCTGAATAAATTGTCTAGATTATCAGAACTGCAAGGAAAGCTGTATGTAATCAGCTCTCTGTGTGTGCCCATGAGTGTGCGCATGTGTTGACTGGATTGCAGCCCATTAAACACGTATGTCAAAGGGGACAGCTCTGAAAATATGCTCAAGAGAAAAAAATTACGATGGTTATACCTGAATAGGCCAGCAGATGTGGTGCTCACTGCAGCACTAGGGGACTCCAGTCCAGCTGCTGGGCTGGGTGCTCCTGGCTGTGGTGGCCTGGAGATGGGATGGAGGACACCAGTTCTCTCTTGGTCTTGCTGCAGTGTGAAGCTGGAAAATGGCTGGTTTGCTCACACCAATTTGGGAGCGCAGGCACACTTTTACTCCAGCCTGGCAGTTGTTTTTATGTGTTGGTTGCTTTACCAAAGAAAATCGTCTCGTTAGCCGGGGAGGGAAGAACAAGGATGGAAGGGTCGGGGGGCAGGAGCAATATTGAAACTGCTTGACTTTAAGCACCTTGTGCAGGAGTCTGCACTGGAAAACTCCTCTTACCAGGCTGCCTGTATGGTTAGCAGAGAGAGCCTGGCTTTTTTAGAGGCAGCCCAAGGAAAGGACATGACTTAGAATAGTGGTAGCAATGTCAAGATCTTTGGCAAATTCAGGATGCATCAAAGACTCCAAAATCATGTTAGGGAAGCCCAAAAGCACAGGAAGACAAGGTTAGGTCTGGAGTGCAAAGGCTATGTGTTTCCCTGCTTCTCTTGCTATTGGGAAGAGCACTTGTTTAGCTGTTTGTTGGTCCCGTACTAAACCCTGGATCGTCTACCGGCCAGCGGGCTGCCATCATTTTCTGGCTTGGGTTTCTAGTTAAAAACATCCCTCAGTTTTTCTGGGATCACACATTTTCAATAAATGGTGTGTGATTGCTCTGTGTCTTTAGCCTTTTACACTTTTCAGGCTCATAGGTGGTTTGCAAAGGAGGTGCGTGCT